>NC_079169.1:87135154-87337654 GCF_947568905.1 Ostrea edulis
CTAGTAGGAGTAGCCATCCACTGTTGACCGGTCACACCTGCCGTGAGCCCTATATCTTGATCAGGTAAACGGATTATCCGTAGTCGAAATCAGTGTGCCAAGAACGGCTCAACAATCGGTATGAGGCAGAATTTGGCCCAATAATAGATTGTATTGACAAACTAGATCTTTATAACGACCATAAAATTTGCGAAATGCCGACTTTCAACGAGGATTTTAAAACCCGTTGCATTAACTTATTTGTCAGTAGCCTGCCTCGATTTAAAAACTGGTCCGTTGCGATTAGTAAACCAGAAGCGATGATTAGATAGGTTACATGAGGGATATGTATTGATTCCAGCTGACAAAACTTGTAATAACGTTTTCTTCACTTATTACAAGTGCATTTCAAACGAACTTGCTTTAAATACACATTAGTTAATCCAACTTATGTAATTTGGGTTCCCTTTCCACAGACGAAATTCTTCAAAACCATGGTGACGTCTCCATATGAGTAAAAGATTATCAAGAGGGACACTAAACAATATACAATCGATCAAAACACGGCGGGTGTGACCGGTCGACAGGGGATGCTTACTCCTCCTAGGCACCTGATCCCACCTCTGGTGTGACCAGGGGTCCGTGTTTGCCCAACTATCTATTTTGTATTGCTTGTAGGAGTTTTGAGATTGATCGCTGTTCGTTATCATCATCTTTTCATATTGTTCATTGCTTAAATTTGTTTAACTTAAATTCCGACTCAGAACTAGGAACTATACTGTAAATGTATAACATTTGGCTGTGTATTCTATTTAGCGCCTTTGGCGGAACGCAGCTTCCGCTAAATCAAGTACGTCGCTAAATGCCATCCGTAAATCTAGATGATTAAAGTAATTCAGGAATGCGCTAAATCAAATCTACGCTAACTTGTTGAAAAAACGATTTCCGCCAAATATCGTACACGCCAAATATAATACGTTTACAGTATTTTACATGTCTGGTTTCGTCCAAATGTAAGACAATGTACATGATACCACTACACAAGAGGAAGCACCAGCATACTGTCCAGTAAAGGGTGACTGAATCACTACGAAAAGATATTTGAATTATCACTAATAAAGATCTTTCCAGCCAGTTCTCCAAGTATTTTCAGTAATCATTCAGTTTAACTTAATGGCAGGAGCATTTCTGTATTATCATTCAGTTACTGTTTACTCGTTTAGTGACCATTTACTAGTATTATCATACAGTTACTGTTTACTCGTTTAGTGACCATTTACTAGTATTATCATACAGTTACTGTTTACTCGTTTAGTGACCATTTACTAGTATTATCATACAGGTACTGTTTACTCGTTTAGTGACCATTTACTAGTATTATCATACAGTTACTGTTTACTCGTTTAGTGACCATTTACTAGTATTATCATACAGTTACTGTTTACTCGTTTAGTGACCATTTACTAGTATTATCATACAGTTACTGTTTACTCGTTTAGTGACCATTTACTAGTATTATCATACAGGTACTGTTTACTCGTTTAGTGACCATTTACTAGTATTATCATACAGTTACTGTTTACTCGTTTAGTGACCATTTACTAGTATTATCATACAGTTACTGTTTACTCGTTTAGTGACCATTTACTAGTATTATCATACAGTTACTGTTTACTCGTTTAGTGACCATTTACTAGTATTATCATACAGTTACTGTTTACTCGTTTAGTGACCATTTACTAGTATTATCATTCAGTTACTGTTTACTCGTTTAGTGACCTTTCAGTCACCTTTTCGTTTTCATTCAATCACAGGGTCTATAGTGAGCACTCTGTCAGATTTCATGACCATTCAGTCGAGTGATCATTGAGTCATCTTTTAACAATTATTCAAATTAATTGATTGTTCGATTACTTTTGAAACGCTATTCATCGACCTTTAATGCCTTTTTGAATGACCTTTTGCTGATACTTCAAACATATATTTATTCAATCAGTTGTCATTCAGAAACCTTTACATGGCTATCAGTAGTTAAAATATTTATGGACTAAATGCTACATAACCGTAATGTCATTACGTCACCTACGCATCATGAATCCCCTTGTTGAAATCTACTTTAAAAAGAAGATAGGCTGGGGCTATTAAAGACAGGCCAGACCCAAGTTCATAACAATGGATTTTTTTAATCGTAACGAAAGAGGGGGAAAATAAAGTATATTATAAGTAGCTCAACAATTTCTCGGCCCAACTATTTTATTTTTATTAAAGATAGCCAAAATATATTCTTTAGATATTGAAGTAATTATCAGACGCACCATTGTACACGTACAGTCTAACATACAAAAGGAGACAAACATGGTTCCGTGACAATTTCTTCAAAAATCAAATTTCACTTAAGTTTGTCAAACCAAAAAGCATGATTCTATAATTATTAATGCCACTCATGAATTGGATTTTAATTACCAAAGATATCACTATGTACATAACTATTAAACTTTCCGTTATGTTTCTAAATTAAGTGAATTCAACCAAAACATTAATAAATTAGAATAACGTTTGGTCATAAGTCGTGGGTTGCATTCTCTCAATATTTGAAATCAAAATTGATGAATTTGTAGTCAAGTTTATTAATTCAGTTTGAAAATTGGTGAATGTTTAGACGTTACCTTTGAAAGTTTTTTTTTTTTTTTCTAAACCAGTTGCTGTTAATTGCTAGGAACTGCTCCTCAAGTGAGCGATGTGGCCCATGGGCCTCTCGTTTGATCTGGCGGGTACTTTTAAGTTCGACCTCTCCAGAACTTTGAATTGAATGTAGTTTGACTATGGCATAATGTAAGTCAAATGAAAAGAGAAATTATAAGCATACAAACTCCCAACAAACTGCAATCATGTTTTCTTTCATTACAATGAAAAGATGAAGATGACGAACAATGATCAATTTCATAACTCCTGTAAGGAATAAAAAATTAAGAGAAGGTAAGCACAAATCCCTAGACATACCGGAGGAGGAATTGGGTACCTAGGAGGAGTAAGCATCCCCTGTCGACCGGTCACTCCAGTCGTGAGCCCTATATCTCGATCAGGTAAACGGAGTAATCCGTAGTCAATTAAAATCAGTCGGTAAAGAACGGCCTCATTTGGTATAAAACATATCAGACAGCAATTAAACAATGACAGGTTGTATTAGTAAACTAGATTGTTATAACGACCATATAATTTACGATTGCAATGCTGATTTTAAACGAGATTGTTGAAACTCCTTTACATCGATCAACTTATCTGTCAGTAGTCTGCCCCGATTCAAAATTGACCATATACAGAATAGGCTCTTGCATATCGAATCTTAAAATGCTGACCCAATAACGAAATAACAATAAGAAGTGAAGATAACAAAATTTACTGTAAGACATAAAGTCAAAATGTTCAAAGTAATAGAGACGTATCATAAATAGAATTGATCAAAGTAAATTAATTTATTAAAGTCTGTTATGCATTTCTTACAACAGCTTACACTCAGTCAAAACTTGCCCCCTGCACCCAATCACTCACTTATTCACAACTTCGATACCCCTTCCATTGGCTTCCATTCGAACTCAATCGGTCTCCACGAAACTCACTCACGCTTCATAAAATCTTCTCTCACAACAAACTTCGGACAGCCTTGTGGTGCTGGTGTCATCAACGGTACCTTCAATAATTAACTCTTAAAGGGAGGGTTCATTCATAACATCAAAATAGTTTTAAATGGATAAAGCGTAGCCAAACCACGACCTCCTATGAATGATTTGAATAGAAAAAAATATACGAACCCTCTTTCCCTGTGGAGCCCTGTCCTAGACCCTAAATCAATGACACAGAAGATTTTACAATTTTTGTAGAGGGCTACATGCTCTTTGTAATCATGCATATAGTAATCACATACAATAGAGAGAAGTAGGTAACCACTTTGCAAGATTAGATGCTTCGTCACTATATATCCATGTCGCCCTTGTCCTTAAGCTTGTACCCCCGGCCCAGGAGTAGTGAATTTTACAAGCTTGAAGCCCTGGCCCAGGGGTAGTGAATTATACAAGCTTGAAGCCCTGGCCCAGGGGTAGTGAATTTTACAAGCTTAAACCCCCGGCCCAGGAGTAGTGAATTTTACAAGCTTGAAGCCCTGGCCCAGGAGTAGTGAATTTTACAAGCTTGAAGCTCTGGCCCAGGGGTAGTGAATTTTACAAGCTTGAAGCCCTGGCCCAGGGCATTTTACAAGCTTGAAGCCCTGGTCCAGGGGTAGTGAATTTTACAAGCTTGAAGCCCTGGCCCAGGGGTAGTGAATTTTACAAGCTTGAAGCCCTGGCCCAGGGGTAGTGAATTATACAAGCTTGAAGCCCTGGCCCAGGGGTAGTGAATTTTACAAGCTTAAACCCCCGGCCCAGGAGTAGTGAATTTTACAAGCTTGAAGCCCTGGCCCAGGAGTAGTGAATTTTACAAGCTTGAAGCTCTGGCCCAGGGGTAGTGAATTTTACAAGCTTGAAGCCCTGGCCCAGGGCATTTTACAAGCTTGAAGCCCTGGTCCAGGGGTAGTGAATTTTACAAGCTTGAAGCCCCGACCCAGGGGTAGTGAATTTTACAAGCTTGAAGCCCCAACCCAGGGGTAGTGAATTTTACAAGCTTGAAACCCCGACCCAGGGGTTGTGAATTTTACAAGCTTGAAGCCCTGGCCCAGGAGTAGTGAAATTTACAAGCTTGAAGCCCTGGCCCAGGGGTAGTGAATTTTACAAGCTTGAAGCCCCGACCCAGGGGTAGTGAATTTTACAAGCTTGAAGCCCTGGCCCGGGAGTAGTGAATTTTACAAGCTTGAAGCCCTGGCCCAGGGGTAGTGAATTTTACAAGCTTGAAGCCCTGGCCCAGGAGTAGTGAATTTTACAAGCTTGAAACCCTGGCCCAGGGGTAGTGAATTTTACAAGCTTGAAGCCCCAACCCAGGGGTAGTGAAATTTACAAGCTTGAAGCCCTGGCCCAGGGGTAGTGAATTTTACAAGCTTGAAGCCCCGACCCAGGGGTAGTGAATTTTACAAGCTTGAAGCCCTGGCCCGGGAGTAGTGAATTTTACAAGCTTGAAGCCCTGGCCCAGGGGTAGTGAATTTTACAAGCTTGAAGCCCTGGCCCAGGAGTAGTGAATTTTACAAGCTTGAAACCCTGGCCCAGGGGTAGTGAATTTTACAAGCTTGAAGCCCCAACCCAGGGGTAGTGAATTTTACAAGCTTGAAGCCCTGGCCCGGGAGTAGTGAAATTTACAAGCTTGAAGCCATGGCCCAGGGGTAGTGAATTTTACAAGCTTGAAGCCCCGACCCAGGGGCAGTGAATTTTACAAGCTTGAAGCCCTGGCCCGGGAGTAGTGAAATTTACAAGCTTGAAGCCCTGGCCCAGGGGTAGTGATTTTTACAAGCTTGAAGCCCTGGCCCAGGGAATTTTACAAGCTTGAAGCCCTGGCCCAGGGAATTTTACAACTTTGATAAACAGCCACAGGCTTATTCTAACCACTTTTATAATACCATGTACGTTATGTTCATCCTGCACACAATGGACAGTGTAAAACGACAATTTTCAAAGTATTGATCTGTTTTCATTTATACCATTTCTCAAATAGTCAGATTAGCCGACCTAGCTCTATTGTGGTTTTTAAAAAAAATCTTAGAGTTTGTGTAGAATTTGTAAGTTCTTGCATGTATTTTAGCAATAGATAATTAAAAGTGAGTAATCTTATTTCGCGAGTGATGCATTTCGCGATATTAAGTGATAATAAATTCCTCGCGTATATTTAGGAATCTACAGTCTGCAAGATACACACTGGTAAAATCATTGTCCAGGTAGTCCCTAGGAATACATTCTGGTGCAGGTTTTGATATCATAAGCTGTTTCGCGAATTTTTCAAAATCCCGAACAATCTACGTCCAACTTTACCAGACGACAGAGCGAAATTGAAAGTTTCTAGCAGTTTACGCGGAACGTAAGACTGTTGGGGATTCAGTAGCACGCTTCAGGGTCCGAACAAGTCTAGTAAATATTGTAAAATCCGTCTTGGAATTTAGAAAGCTGCTTTCCCAGCACATATCTGTGTCATGTTGAAAGATGATAGAATAAGGAATGAAAAATAAATGAATGGTAAGCGCTAATCAAATTTGGACTAAATGGTCACTGGTATGTCCCTGCCTCTCAGTTCCATTCACTGAACGTAAGTTTTACACTTTTACTGAAAAGTCTGAGTCAGTTACTCCCGTGCATACCAATACATTTTATTGAATCATAACAAACCAATTGTTAGATCATTCTTTACATAATGATGTTGACCACGGATTACTCCGTTTACATGATAAAGTTATACGGCTCAGGGCGGGTGTAACCGATCAACGGGGAATGAATATTCCTCCTTGGCAACTGATCCCACCCCTGGTGTTTGCCTTCTCTTCATTTTGTATTTTTTATGTGAGATTGATTACTGTTCGTAATCTTCACTGTTGCATGAAAAACTTTAGAAAAACAAAGTTTATGAGCTATTGTGAGGTTATTTTAGAATGCAAAACAAAGATATATCATTAACTTCTAAATCACTTTATCGGAGTAAATACATCTGTATTAAAGCATATAATTATCGAGGACGTACAAATGGATTGTTACAGGGCCCCACAGCAGATGCAGTTTCAGTGAATCCCTAGCAAGTCTAAAGAGACGTGTTAATCATCATGAAAAATAATCATCATTTGTTTTCAAAAGTTTGCATAAAACACTTAATGTGAAAAATTCTGTAAAATAGCGTTGTCGAGACAAAATCATATTCCCAAAGGTGAGGATGGAATTGTTGTTGATTTATGATCTTTGAGTTTGTTTGAAGTAAATTGTATGACAGGGAAGCTCAATCTAACGGGTATTCTGGCACTTGGCGTCAAAAACAACATTTCATTCCAGAAATCTGAATCTCACCAGCATTTCAATTTACTACAAAGTCTAACGCATCATTAGCCAGCGCGGCACATACAATGCTAATAGCAACATTTTGGAGCTGGTCTTATTGACGATTTCCAATAGGGCAATGAATTGGAATATTTACATAAATTTGAGCGCTCATTTTACAGCATGTTTGGAAAAGCTTCACAACGTGCACCTTGCAATATTTTTATAAACATTATATGATTTTACCAGAAACCCTTAATAGACGTCATTTCCCATTTCAATAGAAGACAAAACAATCCATACTTTTGACTGATAATCAATCGATAGGTTTTAACACATTTTGTAATGTCAAAATTGATTCTTGAATAGAGTGCGAATTCCTGGGTCGGCTCGTGATTTATATAAAATTGGTACATGCAGCTATCACGTCACTGAAGCATGAACTAGGCTAAGTATGTTGTCATACCATCTTTCGAAACCAGTATGATCCAGTAGCAGTGAAGAGCTTGGGTCAAGTTAATAATGGCGTCAAAAAGAGTCACCGTCAGGAGTACAACGTTGAAAGGACGCCGATCTGCATGTATGCGCAGGCGCATGAAAATATATGCGGAATTTGTAAATGACGTTGATTTGAAGAATAGTAACGTTACTACCGCTTCCGCATCTGTAGCAAAATCAGCGGGCACGACGTAGAAGAATATACACGTACACGTTATCACAAACACCATGTATATATACACAAAAGGCCAGAATGTTAATTTGTTGACCAAAACAACGGATACAAACTGCAGGAAGTCCAGACAGTAGCCATAACTCAGTCGAACCAGGAAAAATCCTCCGCTGTTCCCGTCATACGGCACGTTGCTCCAGTAAGACATTGCCTGCATTGTCATGTCCATGATCCGAGCGCTCGGTATCTCATAAGACAGCCTATACAAGATTTACCACGTTCATTGTGTACTGGCGTGTCCTGTTCACGGAACAAATACAATGAACAGGAAAAGTATTTAATTGTAGACAGTCAATGTAAAATCCGCATTGTGGGTCATTCTCCGAATATATCGCTATTGTCTCAACTCTTTAAATTTTAGAAAATTAGAAAAAGATGTTTAACACTTTTTAAATCAGGGGATGAATGTCTAGTTAATAACTATCGGCCTGTATCCATTTTACCTTGTGTGAGCAAAATTTTAGAAAGGCATGTTTTTAATTCATTTTATGAGTATTTGTCAGTAAATTCTCTAATTACAGATTGTCAGTCTGGTTTTAGGCCAAAACACTCATGTGAAAGTACTCTTATTTCTCTAGTAGATAGATGGCTTAAAAATATTGATGAAGGTAAACTTACTGGTGTAATTTTTATAGACTTACGGAAAGCATTTGACACTATAAATCACAAGGTTTTATTACACAAACTCAAGTCATTTGGCATATGCAATGATACTTTTGAATGGTTTAAATCATATCTAACAAATCGTACACAGAGAGTTATTTGGAAAGGCAATTTATCGGAGGAAAGAAATGTAACCATTGGAGTTCCGCAAGGCTCTATTTTAGGCCCATTGTTTTTTATCCTGTATATTAATGACTATCCACAAGCACTGAAACATTCTCATGTAAATATGTATGCAGATGATACTTCACAAGATGTAACAGATAAGTCAGTGGAAAATATTGAGTCAAAGATGTATGAAGATCTTCAGCGCAGTATAATGTGGATTAAGGAAAATAAATTAAGCTTAAACCTGTCTAAAACTCAATGTATGCTTATTGGATCGGCACAAAAATTATCAAAGTATCGAAAATTAAATTTAGTGATAAATAACCATGTCATAGAATGTGTTCAGGAGTCAAAATTACTTGGTATTATTATTGATGAAACTTTGTCCTGGAAAAGTCATATAGAATCACTTATGAACAAGATTTCCAAGAGAATTGGCATTTTAAGAAGAATAAGATATTTTATGCCAAACGATGCGCTGCTGAAGATTTTTAATACTATGATTTTTCCACATTTTACATATTGTTGAACTATATGGAGCAATCCAAGAAATGCTGAAAATGTGAATAAGCTTTTTATATTGCAAAAACGAGCTGCAAGGGTAATTCTTAACATCAGAAATTTTGAAACACCATCTAATGTCATGTTTACAGAACTTAACTGGTTGCCTCTATCAGATTACTTTGTCTATAGAAAAGTCAATTTAGTGTATAAAGTTTTACATGGTTTAATGCCATATTATTTAAATGTTTTTAAATATGTATCAGAAGTCAGTCAGAGGCAAACTAGAAATTCTTATTCAAATATTTTGTATATACCCAGGGCAAAAACAGAATATTATAGAAGATCTTTCAGCATTTCAGGGAGCACAGTGTGGAATGCCTTGAGTCAAAACATAAGAAACTCAACGAGTGTTGCGTGTTTTAAGAGAAATTATCTTAGAGATTATCACCATACTTTTTAAGCTTCATTTTGTATTCTATTTATCTTACATTCATAATTATTTCTTAAGTTTATATGTATTCTACTTCTTTTAATCTCTGTTTATTTTACTAATATCTGTCTGTATGTATGTTATATGCAGGACCATATTGAAAACTAGCGTTATCGCTAAATATGTAATCCTGGTTAAATAAAGGTCTTATTATATATTATTATTATGAATTTGACGGCTATGATACTAGTGATTATTGGCCATGTGAGAAATTCATTGTAACATTTTATCCGTGTTTAATTGTTCACAATGGAAGCATTTTTTCTGAGGATCCTGATGCTCTTCATGGTCAATGGTCACGGAAGAAAAGTTTACCGCTTGATGTTAATGTTAGGGGATAACTGTATACGATAACAAAAGGTCCATAGGCCACATCGCTCTCCGGAGCATATACATTTCCCCGTGTTATACTTAAAATACCCCCACCCACCCCCGAGGCCTCACCATTGTCATTGAACAAACGCTAACCCTGTGGTCATTATGATATTTTAGATTTAAAAACAAACAATAACCTGTAAATTGCAAGGTAAGAATTCAAATCCTATTGTGTCACCGTATGACCTCAAGGATTGTGGTTTGAAAAAAGAATCACGCGGGGATGCTTAGAAATTCATTCAACCAGTGAAACACCATAAAAGGAAGATTTTGATTACGTTCTGACTCTCCTGGTACTTTACAAGTAGTTGTTTAGGTGGGTCAGACAATGCTGAAAATAAGTGCATGAGCTTTGGGGGAGCTAAAGTTTTAATAATTGTGATTTTGCCTATTGGAATTAAATCTCGTTTAGTCCACAAACCTGGCAATTTTTTTTTTAAAGCCATCGAATTTAGATTGATGTTTTGTAAATACTATTCCGAGAAGCTTAAAATTGCTATTTTCCCATTTTATTTTCATATCATTACACAAAGTTTCAGTCGAACCTGATTTGCTGCACAACCAAATTGCTTGTGATTTTGAAATATTTAAACGTAGTCCGGAAATCATTCTAAACATATCAATAACTCTCATAGATTCTCTCAGTGATTTTTCACTGCCATCTAACGTTAAAAAAGAGTCCTCCGTATTCTAGCCTAATTTGTTTTCTCTTCCAGACACAGTTATACCCGTAATATTTCGCTTTTTTAAAGTGCTATTGCCAACAGTTCTACTGTAATGATAAAGATACTGTATATAGTGCCAATGGATCTCCTTGTCTACAGCCTCCTTCAAGACTGAAGAATTGAGATAAATTTCCATTGTTAATGTAACTGGTACTAGAGGTGTAGAGAGTAAACCATTTTACAATAGATTCCCCAAAATTGATGCCTTTACAACTAGAGATTGTTTTTATGAAAAGCAAATGTCTCCCCAGCTCCCCAAATTGGAAGTGCTCCAAATGAAACCTCCTCCCCTTAATGTATTGCATGGTGTGGAGGACAAAGCATGAGCATGAACTCCGATAAACCACATAGGAGAAGTGTTCACAAACTATTTTACACCCTCCAGATCTACTATAACTTTAAGGATACCAATTGGACCCCCTGTCCTTACAATATGCACATCTACAAATGGCATTGAACTATTGTACAAAATGTCAGGTCTATCGGAAAAGCCATATAGGAGAAGCGTTCACAACCTATTTTAACATCCTCCACCCATCTTAGATCCACTATAACTTTTAGGAAAATAACTGGATTCTCCTGTCCCGACAATATGTACATCTAACAATGGCAATGAAGCATTGTACAAAGTTTCAAATCTACATGTATCTGATAAGCCACATAGGGGAAGTGTTCACAAGCTATTTTACATCCTTCACCCTCTTAGATCCACTATAAATTTTAGGTAAATAATTGGATCCTCCTGTCCCACCAATATGCATATCTACAAATGACAATGAAGCATTGTACAAAGTATCAAGTCTATCCAATAAGCCATATAGGAGAAGTGTTCACAAGATTTTGTGACTGACAGACAGACGGACGGAATTTTAGGAAAATAATTGGATCCTCCTTTCCTGACAGTAAGCACATCTACAAATGGCAATGAAGCATTGTACAAAGTTTCAAATCTATTCGACAAGCTATATAAGAAAAGAGTTCACAAGATATTGTGACAGACACACGGACGAAAAGTACAAAAACCAATATATCTCCCCCTGAAAGAGTGGAGACATAATAAAATCCCATTCAAATGAATCTAATGCTTTTCAAAATCTAATAATAACAGCCCTGGCTGATTTTGCTTTTTTAGATAATCAATCAAATCATACAAAACCCTAGTGTTTTCACCAATAAAATGTCCCTTTATAAAACCCTACTGAGCGTCACTTATAATAGTTGTTAGTTCTTTCTTTAAACCATTCGCTATGGCACTAGAACCAATTGTGTAGTCGACATTCAATAATGATATGGGTCGCCAATTGTTTACATAGTGTCTATCTTTTTCAACTGGCGCCCCCCCCCCCCTTCTAAAATTTTCAAATTTAAAGTAAATCGTGGTCTCTTGTTTAGAAAAATGTAAACGATAAAAGAAGCAATAATTTCTTCCACTCTCGGAGAAATAAATGACATTTTTTCCAAAAACCCTTAAAATTTGCGTCATTTTAATTATTTTACCTTATCAAAAATGTCAGAAAATAGTAAAAATTACTACATAAGAGAGATATTTCAAGCCTTATAAAATCCAGGAGCTTCCGAGGGCTTCTCCCCTGGACCCTCACCAGGGCTTTGCCATGGAGTCACTGCTTCATAAAAAGTTGCGCCCCCTAACTACAATTCCTGGATCCGACCCTGCTCATCAATATACATCTGCATACAAAAAATCAGTTAAATATCTCAAGGCTTTTAGAAAAAAAAAAGTCCGGAAAACTAGCTGCAACAGTAATTTTTCTACATTAAAGGGGCACAACACCATCAACAATCAATGAACCGGAACAAAATTCAATCACTATCTGTAACTCATCAATATACAACCGCATATCAAAACTCAATTCAATATCTCAAGGCGTTTAGAAAAAAAAGTCTGGAAAACATGGCGTTGCGGAAGAACAAAAAAAAATGGAAGCGACCACTTTCTGGCGGGGGCACAAGAAGTTAATGGATACTGCATGTTATCATATTGCCATACAAGCTCACAGAGCAAAAGTCTAAGGTGATCCTAAAACTACCTGTTCCAAGTTATAACAAGCTTCACTGCCATGTCACTAAATACATTTCCAAATTTAACCACAGCCATGTCACTAAATACAACATGTATAAATTTAACCACAGCCATGTCACTAAATACAACATGTCGAAACTTAACCACTGTCATGTCACTAAATACAACATGTTGAAACTTAACCACAGCCATGTCACTAAATACAACATGTCGAAACTTAACCACAGCCATGTCACTAAATACAACATGTCCAAACTTAATCACAGTCATGTCACTAAATAAAACATGTCCAAACTTAACCACAGCCATGTCACTAAATACAAAATGTATAAACTTAACCACAGCCATGTCACTAAATACAACATGTCCAAACTTAATCACAGCCATGTCACTAAATAAAACATGTTCAAACTTAACCACAGCCATGTCACTAAATACAAAATGTATAAACTTAATCACAGCTGTGTCACTAAATACGACATGTTAAACTTATAACCACAGCCATGTCACTACATACGACATGTCCAAATTTAACCACAGCCATGTCACTAAATACAACATGTCCAAACTTAACCACAGCCATGTGACTAAATACAACATGTCCAAAGTTAACCACAACCATGTCACTAAATACAACATGTTCAAACTTAACCACAGCCATGTCACTGAATACAATATGTTCAAACTTAACCACAGCCATGTCACTGAATACAATATGTTCAAACTTAACCACAGCCATGTCATTAAATACAACATGTTCAAAGTTAACCACAACCATGTCACTAAATACAAAATGTATAAACTTAACCACAGCCATGTCACTAAATACAACATGTCCAAAGTTAACCACAGCCATGTCATTAAATACAACATGTTCAAACTTAACCACAGCCATGTCACTGAATGCAATATGTTCAAACTTAACCACAGCCATGTCATTAAATACAACATGTTCAAACTTAACCAAAGCCATGTCACTAAATACAACATGTATAAACTTAACCACTGCCATGTCACTAAATACGACATGTTCAAACTTAACCACAGCCATGTCACTAAATACAACATGTATAAACTTAACCACAGACATGTCACTAAATACAACATGTTCAAACTTAACCACAGCCATGTCATTAAATACAACATATCCAAACTTAACCACAGCCATGTCACTAAATACAACATGTCCAAACTTAACCACAGCCATGTCACTAAATACAACATATCCAAATCATGTCACTAAATACAAAATGTATAAACTTAACCACAACCATGTCACTAAATACAACATGTATAAACTTAACCACAGCCATGTCACTGAATACAATATGTTGAAACTTAACCACAGCCACGTCACTAAATACAACATGTTCAAACTTAACCACACCATGTCACTAAATACAAAATGTATAAACTTAACCACAGCCATGTCACTAAATACAACATGTTCAAACTTAACCACAGCCATGTGACTAAATACAACATGTTCAAACTTACCCACAGCCATGTCACTGAATACAATATGTTCAAACTTAACCACAGCCATGTCATTAAATACAACATGTTCAAACTTAACCACAGCCATGTCACTAAATACAACATGTTCAAACTTAACGACAGCGATGTCACTAAATACGACATGTCCAAAGTTAACCACAACCATGTCACTAAATACAACATGTCCAAACTTAATCAGCCACGTCACTAAATACAACATGTTCAAACTTAACTAAACCCATGCCACTAAATACGACATGTTCAAACTTAACTAAACCCATGCCAATAAATACGACATGTTCAAACTTAACTAAACCCATGTCACTAAATACGACATGTTCAAACTTAACTAAACCCATGCCACTAAATATGACATGTTCAAACTTAACTAAACCCATGTCACTAAATACAACATGTTGAAACTTAACCACAGCCATGTCACTAAATACAACATGTCAAAACTTAACCACTGCCATGTCACTAAATACAACATGTTGAAACTTAACCACAGCCATGTCACTAAATACAACATGTTCAAACTTAACCACTGCCATGTCACTAAATACAACATGTTCAAACTTAACCACAGCCATGTGACTAAATACAACATGTCCAAACTTAACCACAGCCATGTCACTAAATACAACATGTTCAAACTTAACCACAGCCATGTCACTAAATACAACATGTCCAAACTTAACCACAGCCATGTCACTAACTACAACATGTTCAAACTTAACCACAGCCATGTCACTGAATACAACATGTTCAAACTTAACCACAGCGATGTCACTAAATATAACATGTTCAAACTTAACCACAGCCATATCACTAAATACAACATGTCCAAACTTAACCACAGCCATGTCACTAAATACGACATGTTCAAACTTAACTAAACCCATGTCACTAAATACAACATGTTCAAACTTAACCACAGCCATGTCACTAAATACAACATGTCCAAAGTTAACCACAGCCATATCACTAAATACAACATGTTCAAACTTAACCACAGCCATGTCACTAAATACAACATGTCCAAAGTTAACCACAGCCATGTCACTAAATACAACATGTTCAAACTTAACTAAACCCATGTCACTAAATACGACATGTTCAAACTTAACTAAACCCATGCCACTAAATACGACATGTTCAAACTTAACTAAACCCATGCCACTAAATACGACGTGTTCAAACTTAACTAAACCCATGCCACTAAATACGACATGTTCAAACTTAACTAAACCCATGTCACTAAATACGACATGTTCAAACTTAACTAAACCCATGCCACTAAATACGACATGTTCAAACTTAACTAAACCCATGTCACTAAATACAACATGTTGAAAGTTAACCACAGCCATGTCACTAAATACAACATGTCGAAACTTAACCACTGCCATGTCACTAAATACAACATGTTGAAACTTAACCACAGCCATGTCACTAAATACATGTTCAAACTTAACCACAGCCATGTCACTAAATACAACATGTTCAAACTTAACCACAGCCATGTGACTAAATACAACATGTCCAAACTTAACCACAGCCATGTCACTAAATACAACATGTTCAAACTTAACCACAGCCATGTCACTAAATACAACATGTCCAAACTTAACCACAGCCATGTCACTAAATACAACATGTTCAAACTTAACCACAGCCATGTCACTGAATACAACATGTTCAAACTTAACCACAGCCATGTCACTAAATATAACATGTTCAAACTTAACCACAGCCATATCACTAAATACAACATGTCCAAACTTAACCACAGCCATGTCACTAAATACGACATGTTCAAACTTAACTAAACCCATGTCACTAAATACAACATGTTCAAACTTAACCACAGCCATGTCACTAAATACAACATGTCCAAAGTTAACCACAGCCATGTCACTAAATACAACATGTTCAAACTTAACCACAGCCATGTGACTAAATACAACATGTCCAAAGTTAACCACAGCCATGTCACTAAATACAACATGTTCAAACTTAACTAAACCCATGTCACTAAATACGACATGTTCAAACTTAACCACAGCCATGTCACTAAATACAACATGTCCAAAGTTAACCACAGCCATGTCACTAAATACAACATGTTCAAACTTAACTAAACCCATGTCACTAAATACAACATGTTCAAACTTAACTAAACCCATGCCACTAAATACGACATGTTCAAACTTAACCACAGCCATGTTACTAAATACAACATGTCCAAAGTTAACCACAGCCATGTCACTAAATACAACATGTTCAAACTTAACTAAACCGATGCCACTAAATACAGCATGTCGAAACTTAACAACAGCCATGTCACTAAATACAACATGTTCAAACTTAACAACAGCCATGTCACTAAATACAACATGTCCAAACTTAATCACAGCCATGTCACTAAATATGACATGTCCAAACTTAACTAAACCGATGCCACTAAATACAGCATGTCCAAAGTTAACCACAGCCATGTCACTAAATACAACATGTTCAAACTTAACCACAGCCATGTCACTAAATATGACATGTCCAAACTTAACCACAGCCATGTCACTAAATACAACATGTCGAAATTTAACCACAGCCAGGTCACTAAATACGACGTGTTCAAACTTAACTAAACCCATGCCACTAAATACGACATGTTCAAACTTAACTAAACCCATGTCACTAAATATGACATGTTCAAACTTAACTAAACCCATGTCACTAAATACAACATGTTGAAACTTAACCACAGCCATGTCACTAAATACAACATGTTCAAACTTAACCACAGCCATGTCACTAAATACAACATGTTCAAACTTAACCACAGCCATGTGACTAAATACAACATGTCCAAACTTAACCACAGCCATGTCACTAAATACAACATGTTCAAACTTAACCACAGCCATGTCACTAAATACAACATGTCCAAACTTAACCACAGCCATGTCACTAAATACAACATGTTCAAACTTAACCACAGCCATGTCACTGAATACAACATGTTCAAACTTAACCACAGCCATGTCACTAAATATAACATGTTCAAACTTAACCACAGCCATATCACTAAATACAACATGTCCAAACTTAACCACAGCCATGTCACTAAATACGACATGTTCAAACTTAACTAAACCCATGTCACTAAATACAACATGTTCAAACTTAACCACAGCCATGTCACTAAATACAACATGTCCAAAGTTAACCACAGCCATGTCACTAAATACAACATGTTCAAACTTAACCACAACCATGTGACTAAATACAACATGTCCAAAGTTAACCACAGCCATGTCACTAAATACAACATGTTCAAACTTAACTAAACCCATGTCACTAAATACGACATGTTCAAACTTAACCACAGCCATGTCACTAAATACAACATGTCCAAAGTTAACCACAGCCATGTCACTAAATACAACATGTTCAAACTTAACTAAACCCATGTCACTAAATACAACATGTTCAAACTTAACTAAACCCATGCCACTAAATACGACATGTTCAAACTTAACCACAGCCATGTTACTAAATACAACATGTCCAAAGTTAACCACAGCCATGTCACTAAATACAACATGTTCAAACTTAACTAAACCGATGCCACTAAATACAGCATGTCGAAACTTAACAACAGCCATGTCACTAAATACAACATGTTCAAACTTAACAACAGCCATGTCACTAAATACAACATGTCCAAACTTAATCACAGCCATGTCACTAAATATGACATGTCCAAACTTAACTAAACCGATGCCACTAAATACAGCATGTCCAAAGTTAACCACAGCCATGTCACTAAATACAACATGTTCAAACTTAACCACAGCCATGTCACTAAATATGACATGTCCAAACTTAACCACAGCCATGTCACTAAATACAACATGTCGAAATTTAACCACAGCCAGGTCACTAAATACGACGTGTTCAAACTTAACTAAACCCATGCCACTAAATACGACATGTTCAAACTTAACTAAACCCATGTCACTAAATATGACATGTTCAAACTTAACTAAACCCATGTCACTAAATACAACATGTTGAAACTTAACCACAGCCATGTCACTAAATACAACATGTTCAAACTTAACCACAGCCATGTCACTAAATACAACATGTTCAAACTTAACCACAGCCATGTGACTAAATACAACATGTCCAAACTTAACAACAGCCATGTCACTAAATACAACATGTTCAAACTTAACCACAGCCATGTCACTAAATACAACATGTCCAAACTTAACCACAGCCATGTCACTAAATACAACATGTCCAAACTTAACCACTGTGAGCCATGTCACTGAATACAACATGTTCAAACTTAACCACAGCGATGTCACTAAATATAACATGTTCAAACTTAACCACAGCCATATCACTAAATACAACATGTCCAAACTTAACCACAGCCATGTCACTAAATACGACATGTTCAAACTTAACTAAACCCATGTCACTAAATACAACATGTTCAAACTTAACCACAGCCATGTCACTAAATACAACATGTCCAAAGTTAACCACAGCCATGTCACTAAATACAACATGTTCAAACTTAACCACAGCCATGTGACTAAATACAACATGTCCAAAGTAAACCACAGCCATGTCACTAAATACAACATGTTCAAACTTAACTAAACCCATGTCACTAAATACGACATGTTCAAACTTAACCACAGCCATGTCACTAAATACAACATGTCCAAAGTTAACCACAGCCATGTCACTAAATACAACATGTTCAAACTTAACTAAACCCATGTCATTAAATACAACATGTTCAAACTTAACTAAACCCATGCCACTAAATACGACATGTTCAAACTTAACCACAGCCATGTCACTAAATACAACATGTCCAAAGTTAACCACAGCCATGTCACTAAATACAACATGTTCAAACTTAACTGAACCCATGCCACTAAATACAGCATGTCGAAACTTAACAACAGCCATGTCACTAAATACAACATGTTCAAACTTAACAACAGCCATGTCACTAAATACAACATGTCCAAACTTAATCACAGCCATGTCACTAAATATGACATGTCCAAACTTAACTAAACCGATGCCACTAAATACAGCATGTCCAAAGTTAACCACAGCCATGTCACTAAATACAACATGTTCAAACTTAACCACAGCCATGTCACTAAATATGACATGTCCAAACTTAACCACAGCCATGTCACTAAATACAACATGTCGAAATTTAACCACAGCCAGGTCACTAAATACGACGTGTTCAAACTTAACTAAACCCATGCCACTAAATACGACATGTTCAAACTTAACTAAACCCATGTCACTAAATACGACATGTTCAAACTTAACTAAACCCATGTCACTAAATACGACATGTTCAAACTTAACCACAACCTTGTCACTAAATACGACATGTCCAAACTTAACCACAGCCATGTCACTAAATACATGTTCAAGCTTACATGTACAACTGTTGTGTCAAAACAAGAATTATCAGTAAAACTGAACTGCACCTAACCAATGAACTACTTGATATGACTAGCGACTAGCACACTGGTAAATAACTGTTAAAATGTTGAGTTTTTTTTTCATACACAAGGTGGTGAGTAACACTTATCTTTATAAAATGACTGACCTATTTACGCATTACTTATTTGTGTGATTAACATATACATATACCTGTTCAAAAACTGTTGAAATAAGGAACTTTTTCCTCATATAAGGTATATGTTCTGAGTGACCTTGACCTTTCTAGTCCCAGGGAATATTTGTGATCATTTACATCAATTTCTGATGAAAGGTTTACGAGATATGAGCTCGGGTGGACAGACAGGAATGACGGCGACTGTATGCTCCCCCCAAAAACTAGACCTAACAATATATTGCAAAATTAACTTTAAATTTCTCTCATTAGAAAAGTAGCAGTTGAAAGTTTTATGAAATACCAAGATGTCATTTGAGAATTGTGTAACAAATGAAATTCTGATACACCTTTATTTTGTCATACACCATGAACTAAAATTCATTTCAAGCTAATAGCAATTGTGATCCATTGAATCATACCTACTATCAATCTCTTGTGTACACAATTTGTCACAAACCATATAAAACTGCTTAATCTGTTCTGATCCTACTGTACATACATTATATACCACCAGCACTCCAAACTCAAAAGATATACATGTACACAAAATGAAACATTGTTTATCAAAATTTACATCAAGTAGTACATATGCTACAAACCTCATTGTGATTGATTAAATATTGTTTAACATCCCTCTCTAGAATATTTCACTTATATCGAGACATCACCATTGTCATTGAAGGGCTTGGTGCTTACAGACTGAGCAGGGAGGGAACTCTATCGTGCCACACCTACTGTAACACGAGACATCAGTTTTTGCCGTCTCATCCGAAACACCGCCCCATTTAGTCGCCTCTTACGACAAGCAAGGGGTTCTGAGGTTCCAACCTGGATCCCCAAGTTGTGTATATACATGTACATCTGACACTAATATATCAGTTAGAAATCTAACCTATCAGTGACAGAATTCAAATCAGGGTTGGCCGGTTAAAACCACCCCAAGTTTTAACCAGTGGTTTTAATTGTCCCGGTCAATACTCCCCAAGTGGTCACTTGTGATTTAACTGTCCACTTTCCTATTTTTGTACATTTCTTGCAGAGATAAAGATAAATTAAGTCTTTTCATTATATGGATCAATTACTGATTAATAATTTTCATTAGATTCACGAGTTTAATACATTTGGTTTGCTGAAACTGTGACCGAAATATCTTCAGTACTATACAAGGGTCACAGATAGCATAGCTTAACAATTGGAGACAGACCCGTTTTGCATGTACCTGGACAGAATGAGAATAAAAGGTAGCTGGACATTACCTGAGCATAGTTGACAGGTGTTAATTGGCATACTGGGGGACCACGGATGACCAGTGTGACAGTTAGTGTTATGAAAACATCACCAACCCACCTCCTCAAATGTTTATCTAACAGTTAAAATGAAGATTTGAAACAATAGGTAGTTCTAGTTAAACTAATGAATTTGAACACAAACCTTTACATCTTCCCCAATTCAACAGAGTCATTTACAATATTTAATATTACTCCATTTTTCCCAATGCCAAAAAAACCACAATGAAAACCTGATTATTTTCCGTTGAAAGCAGCGTCCTATTCACCTATGCTGTCGTCTGATAATAAACTCAATGTTGTGTTCTAAAAATAGATAAGCCTCTCTTTGGGTGAACTATCGGTTCAAGAGAACAGTATGGAAACGCATTATAGTTATATTACCATACGTTTTTAAAAAAAAAATCTGTTTTCAAATTTGTTTTTATTGATTTCTTGTTTATTTCTTTGCAGATATTTTCCATCCAGAGAGGAAATTATAAGAATGATGATCCAGAGGCCTTGGGCAATGCTTTCCAGTCGGTAAAATATGGAATGAGTGTCCATGGTGAATTGTTACTGCCAAATGTTTCCAAGTCCCCTAGACAAATTTAAAATATGATGAATGGGTGTAATAACATTGGGCGTGTGTCTTCAGGACCTTCACCACTATTTAAAATTGTTTGAAGTTGCTTTATTTGTTCATTATTTAATGTAATCAATTTGGTCGAAAAAATAAGAATAAAAGAATCATTCTATTTAATGTTGTTTTAACACTAACAGCGCGCCATACTTACTATCGAAAATAGGTGACGTCAGTCAAAACAAATTTGATTATGGCGGATCTAACGAAAGTTGAAATGCTACCTAGATTTTGATAGTTTTAAACAAAAATCAACATATATGTATTAGATAGAGTAAATTGATTAGAACAGATAAAATTCAGGTGAGAAATAAATTGCTGAATATATTAAATATGTAAAAATAGTACTGCACTATCGAAAACCGGTGACACCAGGATATATCATATAAAACTGATAGTGTATGTTATGAATCCCAGTATTTACCATAATTAAGATAATGGCCACTTAAATATTTAAAATAACCAATAACACAGACTATAATGACCAAATAATTTTCAATCGACCAGTATGGAATGGTTTTAACCAGTATTGACCACCGGACTGGTCAATACTCATATTGACCACTTTTTTGCCAACCCTGATTCAAGTATCAGAAATAGGGCACCACTAAACCAATACATGATACGCTGAATACATTATTGACCCAGGAATCTGAACAAGAAAGAATTATCCACAAAAGGATTTCGTCGGAACTGCTATAACAATGTATTTTGCATTAAATAAATCCAAGTCCAAGAGCTGTAACTCCTTCAAAAATAGTGGGACAGCATTCCCCGTTGTAATATGCACGTCTACACATTGTGATCTTTCTTTGTTCAAAGGGTTTAGGAGGAGTTGCGAAGACAAAGTTAAAGGGACAGATGGACAGACAGACGGACAAAAGCGCTGTAGCATAATACACCCAAATTTTTATGCAGGTGTATAAAAACACCAGACTAGCTTTCATAAAGTAATTTACTTTTTTATTCACTGTACTGTTGTTCATGACAAAGACAAAACAACAAATCTTGCTTAATATTTCGATACAAAATGTCTCCTTAACAACAAAGTAGCTAAACCACACCGCATCTGGATGAAATTGGAAAACACATTAAATTACGGGTAAAATCGCTACACTGTCTGTGCTACCGCAGGACCACATAATTCGAGATTCCAATGTATTAGACATGCATGTAGAATTCCTACAGACACAATGCCTTAAAAATATAAAATGTATCATTTTCATTATGACACAAACTCCAAGCTCAGAGCATTACATGCATTTTGTGCTGCTTCTAGTCTAGCTGCCTTTTTGGACGTGCCACTACCCGTAAAAGTCTGTCCTTCGATTTCCACGGAGATCACAAAGGTCGGGGCGTGCACGGGCCCTGACTGAGACGTCACATTGTAGCTGAGTCCCGGTTTCTTCTCATTCAGCACCATTAGCGCATTCTTGGGAATACTGGCTTTTTGTTTTTTGGGAGAAGGTCCATTGGGTTGTCCCTGCTTCTTCCTCTTTGTCCCGGAGAAGATGTTGGCATCATCACTGATGTTTTCATAACCTGTGCAATAAGGTAATGATGATTTAATACATACATCACACATGTATGTGAAGTTATACTGCATATAGCTTTGATTTCATTGGTGCTTAATTCATGGTCTCTGAAAAAAATTTCATTACCATGGTACATTAAGGTAACTCAACACACCCAAAGTTTATTTAATGGCTTGTAAAAGTTGCTAAAACATCTTTTAAGAAGTATGATTTCACCATTAAAAGAGTGATAAAAGCTCTCAATTATCTTATATGAATTTTTTGTGATTTTTTTTCTAGAATGATAAAAAGGGGGTATTTTGTTTGCAAATAAGAGATTTGAAATGAAGCCGTATACTGTATTTTGTGCAATAAAATCATTAACAATTATTCACATCACCATGATTGATTATATATTGTTTAACGTCCCTCTCGAGTATTTTTCACTCATATGGAGACGTCACCATTGTCGGTGAAGGGCTGCAAAATTTAGGCCTATGCTTGGCGCTTATGGACATTAAGCAGGGAGGGACCTTTATCGTGCCACACCTGCTGTGACACGAGATCTCAGTTTTTGCGGTCTCATCCAAAAGACCGCCCCATTAAGTCGCCTCTTACGACAAGCAATGGATATTGAGGACCTCTTCTTACCCGAATCCTCATGGGACAATATCATTATGAAAATCAGAATATTGCTTAAACCTCAAAAGTTATGCCAGCTAAATAACCAGTTGATCGGAACAAACACTAAAAATAATCATACGTGCACAAAGAATTGCTAGCATCTTTAAGAATCATGCCACAATTGCCATTCTCATACTGATCCAAGTGACAACCTGAATTTAAGGACTAAAGCATGTCACAGTAGCAGATAAGTCAATTAATTTGGTCGCCTGTTGTAAGTAACGTATGTGAATGGACTGGTCTATCTACATGGACCGGCTTTAAAGTAACCATATAAGGAAAACATGCATTGTGGACTGAATGAAATGACAAGTTGGCAATTGTGACATATTTTGACAGCCATCACTGGTTCAGACTAATCATGGTAGCCCTGAAATGATTCTATTTGAAATCAAGACGTAGACAGAAAATAAACATACCTGGTACATAGAGTATGTTAAACTTCTTTAACAGCGCATACTTGCAGGCCTCCTGTTTTGCAAGTTTTTGTGATCTGCCTGTTCCCATGAAGACTTCATCATCAACCTTCACATGACAGCTGTATGCTGTGTCCTGTCTCTTTTTCTTCTTGTTGGCATTCTCTGGTGTGATAGCCATCGTCTCTTCGGAACCGTTCCCTGACGGGGTCGTTTCTGTTTTCACCACCACATTTTCCTCTGTAGTAGTAACAGTGGTGATGTCGAAAACAAGGCCTAAATTGAAAGATTTCTATTAATACCCGCATGTTATTGAAACATATATGACAATGTATTAACTAGTTCTACTAACTCTGCTTGTTCTTCCTCTCCTGTAGTAGAGTTCATTAGAGAAGCCTCATTATGTCTTCACTGAATACTGTAGATTCCTTATTTTACGCGAGTAATTAATATGGCGAAATAACTCGTTTATGTCAAATCACATGAACATGAATTTGTGTGTCGTTTGTTAATCAAGCATTCTTACATGTATTTCAGCAACAGAAAATTAAAAGCGAGTAATTTCATTTTGTGATGCCTCTTGCGAAATTATGCGATAATTAATTTCTCGTGTATATTAAGGAATCCACAGTACTGAACATTATGCATGTTGCTTTGTCATCTAAATAAACACTGTCTGCATTAAATACCCATCAGATTTAAGAAAATGAAATTATAAGACAAGTTTTCAGTTCTCAGCGGTTTTCTTCTTTCTACCCACTGGTACTGGTACCATTCAATTGGGAAAAATAGCATCAAAATTGAACAAATTGGAAATTTTCTACCAATGTATCGGCAAATTATTTCAACTAAGAGAAAGAAAAAAAAAGAACCAAACAATTTTTTACGGTAATATTTGCTGTTGTCAGACATCAGGAATCGTCATAGGCTTGTTCTAGAGTCGTCGTAGCTCTACAATATTTGCACTGCCATGATCTGTACTTTCGATTTAATACTGGAAGTGAACATTTTAGTTAACTCGTACGTTTCAGACTAAGTAAATTACGATATCAGCGGTCTACTTTTCCGCAAGTGAATTGGGAATTTTTAGTCTCAAAATTGGGAAAAATCAATGGTTTTTTTGGAATTGGGAATGTACCGTTTATCGGTACCAGTTACATAAGGGGGGGGGGGGGGGGGGGGGGATAACGCTGGTTCTACATTTTGTCTCGTTACCTTTCCTGAGTTCATTCAGGTGCATGACTGGGTTTTTGTTGGACAGTTTGGGTTGGTTGGTGGGCGCTGCTTGCTGCTGACTGGGTATGTGACCTGTGGGGTACTGGACATACGACTGGTATACTGAGTTAATGTTCTCCGCTTTCACTTTGCTGGGGTCTGTCCAGGGTTGCTCAGTCTTAATGGCCTGTTCCATCATTCAAACACCTTGGAAATTTACAGCATTATAATTAAAACAGATCAACCTCTTGCTATTGACAATTATAAATAATATATATCAGAATGATCCACATCTCCTCTCCTTAAAACACTTGGCCTAAAGTTCAGGACTTTGAGTTGCACTCAATGAGTGGGATGGGAGGATTCCTTCTAACCCTTCACTCTCTCTCTCCCTCCTTTTTTCTCTCTTCTCTCTCCTACAATTCTTCTCAATCCTTTTTTTTTTCCCAACCAACCAACCCTTATTTTTGGGTGCATAGAATCACTGAAATTACCGCTAATCACCGAAATTACCAATGAAGGGGCCGAAATTACCTCATTATATGTTCATCTGTATACCATCTAGTCACACATCAAATTTCATGAAGATTAGTAATGATTTGAAGGAATTGTTTCCATAAAACCGATTATTGTGACGTGTGAATCTGAGTTAATTCCCTTTACCGATAGGTACTCAGTAAGCGAACTATGAATAACCAGTAAGTTCCAAATGGCAATATAAAATTCAGGGCAAATATTTTATTTTATCTATTTATCACACATTGTATAAATCAATACCATGAATATGATATATATAACATGAGAAATAACTCGTATAAATTTACGCTTCACATTAATCGGTTTAATGACCATAACTCCTTTAAATTGTTACCAATCTTCATAATATTTGATGTGTGACTAGATAGTATATAGATAAACATACATTGAGGTAATTTCGGCCCCTTTATTGGTAATTTCGGTCATTTCTTTGGTAATTTCGGTGATTAGCGGTAATTTCGGTGATTCTATGTACCGCTTATTTTTACTTTGCCTATTCCCACCCCACACATTTTTACACATAAAATGTTTCAGCTATCAATGTTAAACACTCACAACGGGATCTAGTGAAAAAAATAACACTAAAGTAAGGCTCCACTCGAAACATCAATAACTGAAATCTACAAATGTAGAATCACCATCATTTTCAGTAATTTAAACATATTATTTGCTCATTTCTCTATAATGATGAAAGACAAATCACAATGTTTTTAAAAATCTCCAAGAAACAAAATATTATGGACAACATAATAGTTTCCATTACAATACAAGGTACGTTTTAATACTAGTTTCAGAATTTGTAATTCTATGTACACACGAAAATCCCTATCTATCAAGAACATACTTCATGGATTTTAATTACTCTAAAATTGATTAGACTAACAAATTAGATTTCATAAAATCATAACCTTAATTAAAAAGCAATAGGTAAAAGGTATGTCTCAGAGAGTAAACTGTTAACTGCACCAAATAAAAAAAATAACACAATATTATTGATTTTGAGCCATTAATAATAAACCGCCGAGAACAGATTCTCATCTCTGTGGAGTATTTAGTAATCGAATGCTCAGCTTTGGTTATTACACTAACCATCACTTTAATTACACAAGTAATTTTTTTTCCCACTGCCATCTTTATGTTACCTTTGAGCAGATACCGATGCAAATCAGAACAACTTTACAAGCATTCCCCGAGTATCACGTCTCCACGATTCTACACGTGTGCATATTTAATGAGCCCCCGCCCTCCTAAAGACCAAATCAGGACTTAGCATCCGAATGTACTATCTCAAATTTACATAGTAACCACATGATTATCTCATTCTTGTTATGCATAATCATGTAGATACTTTGAAAATTGGAAACTACTTATGCGGCATGCGAAATCCTCAAATGGCCCACTGCACAAAAAATGCCTTCCACTCTTTGTACATTGGACAAATTCATGTGTGGCCATTCCAAAGTTTAATAATTGACAATTACAACAACAAGAATACCTAGTGGCACGAAGAAATTGTCAATTATTAGGTGCTTTGTTTCTTAAAAACCACCACGATTTGCAAACCGGCCTCCAGAATCCAACGCCAAATAAGATTACACTAATCAGAGCAAAGCATTGCTACATGTTCGAATACACCAAAGTTAATGAAATAAAAGGAAATTACTGTCACAAATATAAATTGTATTATACATCATTACTTGAAATCATAATTCAATCATAATTTTCAACACCGTAAGCAAATTATGATATTTATAATTTAAACACTATTCTGTACTGTCCCCACCCTTTCCGTTTAATAGTGCACCAAAAACATACCCTAAAATCTAGACCCAAAATTCCGGAATAACTGGAAATTACTGAGCAATAGCACGAGAAAAGGAAAATATTTTGGCCTAAATATATAAATGGCTCTGAAATGTATTTTGTGATAATGATGTAACAGGGTTTTTTCTGTAATATTTAGGAGAGAGGAGAAAAATCTGTAGCTGGACCGGGACGCCATTTACAAAACACGGACAAGTCACGGACGCACGGATGCACGGAAATAGAAAAAAATAGTACAAATCACGGATTCATTTTTTCATTTTGCACGGATAATAAAATTGTCCGTGCATTTTTTAATTTATAAAATCAGTTGATTTGTGACTTTGAATATACTTTGAATTGTTTTGTGTACACCCCAGGGAATATGTATAGTTAGAATCTATCAGTCACGGAAATTTTCAGTGCATTGTGACGTCACCGTAATTGTTTCGTCACAAACATTTGTCCGTGATTTGTATGCAATATTTCCGTGATTCCTTCATTACATTATAATAAACATGTAAAAACTATATATTTTTTTCATAATACAAGCATTTTATTATTATTTCATATAAATTCTTCAATTTACAGAATTTCCGTAAACTTTGGTATCCGTGACTGAAAAAAAAATATCTGTCCGTGATTTGATAATTGATACAAATCACGGATTCATTTTGCAAGATGAAGATAATTTCCATAAATTAAAAAAAAAAATGTCTTACATGTGTACTGACTTGTATTTGACTTCCTAATTTGTTTAGTACTAAGTGTTGAATTTTGACATCGTGGGTGAAACATGGAGGGAATTTACGGAAAATTTTGTTGTTTATGAAATCCATTAAATGGGGTCTCATTGCTTCTGTACTAAACGTAATGTGTTCTGGGAGTCCACCAAAATACAACTCCACTGCGATTGCAATTGCAAAAACACCACAGTCACTTCCATTTTTCTGAACATCTGAATTCATAAAGTGAACAGTAATATTTTGTTCCGGAGGATGCATTATATTTACAATGCTCATTTGAACAGCGGACGAAATCGAATTTGACATTGCACTGTCATAAAATTTTACAGATAAAGATATGAAATTGACATTCCGTTTTTAACAAAATTAAACTGAAAACTAGAAACACATTTATTATTATTTATTACATTCGTAAACACATAAAATCACGGAAATTGCATAAACAAAAACAAAAAGTCACGGACGATTTTTAAGTGACGGATTCACGGACGATTTTAAAGTCACGGACGGATTTTTTTAGTCACGGGTTCCAAAGTTACGGAAATTCTGTAAATTGTTCTTATTGAAGAATTATAAGAAATTACGATTAAAATAAAATATTATTCTTGTATTATGAAAGAAATATAGTCTTCTGTTGGTAATTTAGTGTAAATTTCGCATGTTTATAACAATTACAATGACGTCACAATGCACGGAAAATATCCGTGACTAGTAGATTCTACCTACATATATCCCCTACCTACATGCATAAAAAAAAATTCAATGTATGTTCGAAGTCACAAATCAATAGCATATTCTATATTTAAAAAATGCACGGAAATTTTTATCATCCGTGCAAAATGAATCCGTGATTTGTACTATTTTTATCTATTTCCGTGCATCCGTGCGTCCGTGACTGTCCGTGTTTTGTCAACCTCCGGACCGGGAATCGAACACAGGACCCCTGGCAGCATTATTACTAGTCAGGTGCTCTAACCACTGAGCTATCCAGGCCGATATCCCCTATCCATATAGCCCTAATTACTACCTCTTTAAATAGTCTTCGCCCCCGAAGACACACACAACGCAGGTTCTTTTCGCCCCTGGAGGCGCAACCTGCAAATTCAGGGATGATCAACAGCACAAGTGTAGTATATATAGGAGAGAGGAGAAAATCTTTGGCTGGACCGGAAATCGAACCCGGGACCTCTGCATTACTAGTCAGGTGCTCTAACAACTGAGCTATGCAGGCCGATATCCACGGTCCGTATAGCCCTAATCACTACACTTCCAACCAGAATAACTGATGAAACGCCTGCAGGGTTTATTTACACAGTGATGAAATAGACAATATATCTCTAAAGATAGCTCCTTCTATGGGAAGAAGCTTCCCTCAGAAAATTTACAGCTCGGACAATATATCAGGATTGACCCAGAAATCAAGGATTTTTCAGTCTGCTGTCAGTAGTAAAAGCTCTTTCTAACTGTCTAAAAATCACGTCAATTCAAATGGGTTGTGTCTACCTAGCTACTGAATAATATCAATACTGCTCAAAACTGGCGGTAAAACTATAGAACCGAGAAAACCAACCAAATGCAACTTGACAATTACTGAAATTTCATACAAAATGACCACACTCAGACCCATGATCAAAGCCCCCAAGGTATATAAATTGTAAGTGTACCTTTGTGTAGTGGTGTAAATAAAGGGGTGGATCTAAGACGTAAATTGTTGCACCAAAATGACACTACGGCTCATCTTGCGCAAAAATTTTAAAACGAGAATTTTATTGCAACTTTCTCATTTGTTGTATAGTTGAACTTTGCGAAAATATTTCACTTTTAAAGTTGAAAATTCTTTTTCTGTTAATCTCAAATTCATGTAGGCCTACATGTACAAATAAAATGATGAAATTCGAGAAATCATGATTTTTCAATGAATATTATAGATTAAGTACGTATTTGATTCTACATATTTCACTGGAGTTACGGGGCTTTTGTTCTTCAACTTTTTGCGGCGGTGGGGGACATAAAGCTATGCATAGCAATCTTGTCAACGTTGAAAATTTATCAAAATCCGTTGAAAAATGACCCCTGTGGTTGATTTTCAACGGGGTCACTAATTAATGTTACACCGGCAAACTGCTCACGAAACACTGCTTCTCTTGAAGCTCTAATGCGCCACTTAGCCATGTAATGATGTTAAATAGGAAATTGCTCAAAAGGAGTAATGTTTCATAAAGAAACCCCGATCAACCGAATAAACAAAATTAAAAGATAATAGAATTAAAACACCGTTACAATATATTTCTGAAGTACATACATGTATACGTTTGTCATTAAGTTACGGGAATGAGGACGTAGTAATCTCGGCAGAGATTTGGCTCGGCTGAATATTTCGACTGGCACCTTCCCCGAATCTCGGAGCAGTTCTTCACAATTCATGCCTGGAAATTTACATTCACTTTCGGCCGGTTCAATCAATTTTAAAATGTGCACCTAGGTAACATTGTCGCTCGCTTCGATTAAGGTAGATCTATACTCAGCCTTAAATGAAGTGAACATGAAAATGTGACAAAGGGTTTAGATTTGTCATTTTGATGTATATAATGAATTCTGAAAATCACTAAGATGTAGCTTTCTTCAGTAGGGAGATATTTTATAAAGATTAACTAATCTTTTCAATCCTTGGGAGCTGCCATATTGAAAAAAAATATTACCTCCCTGCTGGGTTATCTCTTAGCATCCACTAGAGGGCAGCACTGATGCTGACATCAGTAGGACACATTGTGTGTATTTTTGGCACATTGTTAGCATCAACGTTAAAATGTCATTAGCAGAGAGTGAATTAGATATGGGATATCAGGTTGAAATTGTTTCTCAGAATAATGCTTCTTTACAGCAGAAAAAGTTTATGGATTTATATTACAATTGATGGATAAGATTTTGATTTCAATTCCTTTTGCTCCAAAACCTTATCCATCAATTGCAATATGAATCCATAAACGTTTTCTGCTGTATAACAGTGACCCAGTCAACAGCAATGTGTCTCATCTACGTCAGAGCACAGATGCATACTGGGAAATAATGGATGACCTCCATAAACCTTTAACTTAGAGTGTTCAATTGATCAAATCTCGTAATAGAAACAAGCAAATTAGATTTAGGCCACACTATTCAGTTTCAGGAGGTCTTTTAAGTTTATTATGCAACAAATATCTTTTTCATGTTCACTTCCTTTAAATGGACTCAATCATGAAAAAATTGCCTTTACACAATAAATATACATTCCAGTAATAGATAGACATTGAAAAATATATATGTTGACATGCTATTTTCATTGTTATTGCTTCTCAAAAGTAAGCACCCCATCAACATTAAGGAAAATGCACTCCTCCTTCTTTATTTTTCTCATTATTATTTTCCCAAACAAATGTGCTGTAATAAGCAACATAGACTACATACCCTTCATTTATTTTAATGAATTGGAATAAATATTTTCACAATGTATACTTTGTGAGCCCAAACATATTAAAGGAAACTATAAGTATTATAAGATACATGTGGTCTACAATTAAATTTTACATTTTATCTGAAAAAAATATTCTAGAAAGACTTTGCACAATGTAATTGTAAAACGAAAGTAACAAACAGAATTTTGATGATTTTGCTTATATGATTAATGTATACGTGTAATGTGTGATATATCTTATATCCTGAGACAAAGTTTTATATGAATCTCTACAGGTCATGAAATCATTTGTACATGTACATAAATTGGATGTATGTACATGTACACGTACACCACTTACGCCGGTCAAAGTGGATGCAATCTCAATAAGGAACTAATAGATGCCGCCCCAATAATTTTGAAAAAGGAGAGAGGATGAGGAAAAAATGACAAATTCATGACGGTCGGTGAAATAAAACAAATTATTTGCAGCTGATCTTTGAAGCTTGCGTCAATATCTGTAACATTGTAGCAGCGAACACAACTACGATATCTGTGGTCACTGGAGCAGCGAAATGTTAAGTTTTCTTTTTTACACGAGCGTACCATGTATTTGTTGATGATAATTTGGAACCTATTCTAACCCGGATCCTCACAAAAGAAATATTATCATGATGCTCGTGGAAATCTGAATTGGTACCCCTTTCCCATCTGTCTCCCCCACTTTCTGATGCCCCGCAATTCCATGTTGAACATTTGTATCATAGTAAAACTTTTACATGAATAGTCAATGTACACTGAATGCCTCACGGACATGTACTATGTAATTGACACACCCTCATCCACCAAAATGTTGTTTGTTCTCCAACCGATTTTTTTTTCTAAAGCTATAATCATCTCTATCTCCCCCTTTAAAAAACACACACCACAAAATCTCAACTTAAGATTTGACTGATAAGAAGATAAGAACACCCAGGAAGGAATTGATATCGGATATTCATATCTCGTATCGCCATGTAAAAATCAAATGGATATCGTTAAAATATCACATTTCGGAAAACGGAAACGTGGTTCCGCATTTACATTTGATTGTGACGTAGGCCAAGTATAGATCTACTTTAATTTATCTGACTGCTAAACTATCTCTCTACCACTATTTGTACCAGTGGCGGATTTAGAGCCCCCCCCCCCCCCCCCCCCCCTAAAATTTTCAAATTTAAGGTAAATCGCGGCATCTTGTTTCGGAAAATGTACTAAACGATAAAAGAATCAATAGTTTTTTCCACGCCCGGAGAAATAAATTACAAAATCTTTTGATTTCTTGAATTACTTTATTGGGAGAACTTAATTCCCCCCCCCCCCCCCCCAAAAAAACCCCTAAAATTTGGGTCATTTTCTTAATTTCACCTTTAAAAAAATGATAGAAAATAGTACAAATGACTAAATAGGAGAACTATTTCAAGCCCCATAAAATCTGTAAAATCCAGGAGCTTCCGGAGGTTTCGCCCTGGACCCACTGCTTCATAAAGTGCTCCCCCCCCCCCCCCGTAACCGCAATTCCTGGATCCGCACCTGTATACTGCATTACTTACTAACTACTTATGTAAATTCCATAAAAAAAATGTAAAACTTATACAGTACCAATTTTGATGCACCAGATGCGCATTTCGACAAATAATGTCTCTTCAGTGATGCTCAACCTAATTTTTTGAAATCCGAAATAACAGTAAACTTGTAAGAGCTATTTTAGGGAAAATCAGAGTGCCAAAAAGTGGAGTCAAATTCGTCCAAGGATAAGAGCTATGCATGAGGGAGATAATCCTTAATTTTGAAAGGAATTTCTAAATTTTATCACAGCAATTAAATATACATCCGTATTTTTATGGAATCTAATGGCACACTATGGAATACCACAAAAGTTCATTAACATCATCAGGAACTCCTATAACAACATGAAATGTAGAGTTATACATGAAGGTCAACTTACCGAAAGTTTTGATGTCAAGACTGGAGTCAAGCAAGGTTGTTGCTATCTCCTCTTCTCTTCCTCCTGGCAATTGACTTTATCATGAGAGAAACAACTGAAGGGAAAAGAAATGGAATCCAATGGACAATGTGGCAACAACTGGATGACCTGGATTTTGCTGATGACATTGACCTCATCTCCAGTACCTAACAACAAATGCAAGACAAAACATCTCTCCTAGCAGCAACATCAGTTAGACTAGGATTGAAACCCAATGAAAGCAAGACAAAAATTATGAAAATTAATGCAAAGAGTAAACAGCCTATCAAAATAAGGGAAACCATCCTGGAAGAAGTTGAGGAGTTTACTTACCTAGGAAGCATTGTGAGTGTGGATGGAGGTACCGATGCTGATGTTAAGACCAGAATAAACAAGGCTAGGGTCATCTTCAACATTCTTGGGAAAGTATGGAATGCAAAGAACATCTCGAGAAACACTAAAATCAAGATTTTTAATTCAAATGTAAAGTCTGTGCTTCTGTACGAGGCAGAAACATGGAAAACAACAAATGCCACGATTTCAAAAATTCAAAGATTCATCAATTACTGCCTGCGCAGAATAATGAACATCAGATGGTTTGATAAAGTAAGAAGCGAGGATCTCTGGAAAAGAGCAAATCAAGCCCCCATAGATATCCAAATCAAAAAAGCAAATGGTCATGGATTGGAAACACATTGCGAAAACCACCAAGCAGCATCACAAAACAAGCCCTCAAATGGAACCCCCAAGGAAAAAGAAACAGAGGAAGACCATGGAGCAGCTGGCGCAGAGTTACGGAGACAGAATTAAAAGAGCAAGGCTACACCTGGAACTCAGCAGAAAGATTAGCGCCAAACAGAGTCAGATGGAGAGAGTTAGTCAGTGGCCTATGTTCCCTAGAGGAGCAAACGGCTAAGTAAGTAAGTAATGAGGGAGATAATCCTTAATTTTCAAAGGAATTTCTAAATTTTATCACAGCAATTAAATATACATTCGTATTTTCAAGCTAGTAACGAAGTACTTAGCTACAGGGCTAAAAACTAACACTAAATTTTCCGTTCAAATGATAAAAATTACTTTGTTAAACACCACTCTGATTCCACGCACACGTACTCTGAAGTTGAAATAAAAAATAGGCTGGAGTTCCTCATTGAGGAGAGTGTCTTCGCAGTCGTTGGTGATCCAGGTCTTCCAACAGTGTGTTGGAATTCCCATGAAGACGAATTGTCCTCCTTTGTTAGCTGACCTGTTTTTATGTTCACATGAAGAATTCATTCCAAAACTTCTACATGAGAAGAAAAAAATTCTTGCTGTGGCCTTCAATTCGACATTTAGATATATCGACGACGTTTTGTCTATTAGCAATGATAACTTTCATTCATATATCGATTCGATATATCCCTGTGAGCTCGAAATAAAGGACACCAGAGTCGTCCACTTCTGCTTCATACTTGGATATCTTATTGAAAGTAGATATTATCAGTAAACTAACAAATAAACTTTAGGATGAACGGGATATCACCTTCTCCATCGTCAACTTCCCATATATCGTATGTAGCAATATTCCATTATCACCTCATCTGGTGTTTTTATCTCTCAACTGATTCAATACGCCAGAGCTTGTTCTGCGTATAGTCAGTTTTTAAATCGAGGCAAGCTACTGACAAACAAATTGATGGTAGAGGGGTTTCAACAATCTCGATTGAAGTCAGCATTTCGCAAATTCTATGGTCGTTATAACAGTATCAGGACAACTCACCCCCTCTTTGGGACAACTCGACCCCTCTCTTAAGATAACTCTCCCCTTTTAAATCGAGGCAGGCTATTAACAAACAAGTTCATGTTTTAGGGGTTTCAACAGTCTCGATTGAAGTTGGCATTTCGCAAATTCTATGGTCGTTATAACGTAGATCGTCAATACAACATATCATTGGGTCAAGTGCTGTCTGACGTGTTTCATGCCGATTGTTAGGCCGTTCTTGGTACACTGATTTTGACTACGGATAACTCCGTTTACCTGATCAAGATATAGGGCTCATGGCGGGTGTGACCGGTCGACAGGGGATGCTTGTATTTCCTAGGCACCTTATCCCACCTCTGGTATATCCAGGGGTCCGTGTTTGTCCAACTCTATTTTCTATAGATTGTTAGGCCGTTCTTGGTACACTGATTTTGATTACGGATAACTCAGTTTACCTGATCAGGATATAGGGCTCACGGCGGGTGTGACCGGTCGACAGGGGGTGCTTACTCCTCCTAGGAACCTGATCTCACCTCTCGTGTGTCCAAGTGTCTGTGTTTGCCCAACTATCTACATGTATTTTGTATTGCTTAAAGGAGTTATGAGATTAATCACGGTTCGTTATCTTCGCCTTTCATTTCACAAATTATATGGTCGTGATAACAATCAAGTTTGCCAATAACATATCATCGGGTCAAATATTGTCTGACTTGTTTCATACCGATTGTTAGGCCGTTCTTTGCACACAAACTTTGACTACGGATAATTCCGTTTACCTGATCAAGATATAGGGTTCATGGCAGGTGTGACCGGTAGACAAGGGATGCTTACTCCTCCTAGGCACCTGATCCCACCTCTGGTATATCCATGGGTCCGTGATTTCAAAACTCTCTATCTTTTATTGCTTATAGGAGTTTAATATGAAATTGTTCACTGTTCGTTATCTTCATCTCTCATATGCAAGTTTCATGGTATATTTCATCCAAATGACCGTGTCTTCTTTTTATTGTTGTTAATGTTTATGTACAATAGCTAGACAACACTTTATTGTACAAACGGACGTTAGATAGACTACACTTTATTGTACAGACGGACGTCAGATAGGCAACAATTCATTGTATAGAATGACGTCAGATAGAAAACACTTTATTGTACAAACGGACGTTATATAGACAATTGATTGTACAAACGGACGTCAGATAGACAACATTTTATTGTACAAACGGACGTTATATAGACAATTGATTGTACAAACAGACGTCAGATAGACTACACTTTATTGTACAGATGGACGTCAGATAGACAACACTTTATTGTACAGATGGACGTCAGATAGACTACACTTTATTGTACAAACGGACGTTATATAGACAATTGATTGTACAGATGGACGTCAGATAGACAACACTTTATTGTACAGATGGACGTCAGATAGACTACACTTTATTGTACAAACGGGCGTCAGATAGACAACATTTGATTGTACAGACGTCAGTCAGATAGACAACAATTGATTGTAGAGACGGACGTCAGATAGACAACAATTGATTGTAGAGACGGACGTCAGATAGACAACAATTGATTGTAGAGACGGACGTCAGATAGACAACACTTTATTGTACAAACGGACGTTATATAGACAATTGATTGTACAAACAGACGTCATATAGACAACACTTTATTGTACAGACTGACGTCAGATAGACAACACATTAATTGTACAGACGGACGTCAGATAGACAACATTTGATTGTACAGACGGACGTTAGTTAGACTACACTTTTTTGTACAGACTGACGTCAGATAGACAACAATTGATTGTAGAGACGGACGTCAGATAGACTACATTTTATTGCACAGACGGACGTCAGATAAACTATATTTTATTGTACAGACGGACGTCAGATAGACTACATTTTATTGTACAAACGGACGTCAGATAGACTACATTTCATTGTACAGACGGACGTCAGATAGACTACATTTTATTGTACAGACGGACGTCAGATAGACAACACTTTATTGTACAGAATGACGTCAGATAGACAACAATTGATTGTAGAGACGGACGTCAGATAGACTACATTTTATTGTACAAACGGACGTCAGATAGACTACATTTTATTGTACAGACGGATGCAGGAGTTTATCAGAATTGAATAATCATAATCACATTACAGTACTTAGGAACACTACTAACTAGTTCTAGATATTAGCACATGTACATTGTACATTTATGTGTAAAAATGTAAACAATTCATCACATAGACATTTGAATATATAAATACATACACTCATAACAATAGCATTCTAAAACAAATTCACGTTTGCAATAAACAATGCACATAGTTAGCTATTCAATATGAACATTTATGCTTGGCATCTTTTGAATGTCTCTGATACAAAGCACAGAACAAATCATGGTAACGACTGATCAACACGTCAAACCTTATCAGGGGATCCCCTGTCATCAGCTTCCGTCCCTTGGCATAGAAGATCAGGTCCAATACATAAAGCTGAAAAGTGGTAAATATCAAAAGAACAGTGGGCGTACGTAAATCATTGTTTTCTTGATGAACTCGCGTTTGAATTCAACTTTTTAGCACGGAATCAAGGTATCACGAACTTCCTAGTATTTATTAGCAAATCATGAAAACTCGACCCCATGAAACAAATTTACAGGATATTATCTATTACGTCATAATGGTTATCACTCTCCTAAAGAAGATCTGCGCTGACGTTCTTATTTTCTTCATTACAGTAAATGAATTAGAAACAAATGAAATAGCCCTCTTGATCTCTAAATTTTACTTCAATAGATCTGTTAATAGGGTAAACATCTCATAACTCTTCATCATATATTGCATCACTGATATCTCAAAGTTGTTCATCATATAATAAGTATCTGATATCTCAAAGCTGTTCATATAACACGTTACTGATAATTCATTGTTCGTCATATACTACAGGTACAGTGTTGGCCATAAGTATTTTCCCAAAATGCCCGACGTTCTTCTATCGCTTGTTGAATTCTCATATATAAATGCTTTATAGAAACTCCACGTTTGTTTTTGTTTTTTTTTCCCTTTAAAATAAACATTTGCGATATAATACACCAAATGATAGCGGTTTGAAATAAGTCTCCTTATTATATACCCATCAATGTATCGTTCGTTGATACTGTGGATTTCACAACGTGTGATCCGGTTTTCCGGATCACCACACTGTGGTTTTCTGATTCCGTATCAGTATCCTCTGAAACTGATGCCGTCACAATGCATCAACGCAACGTTATTTGTGGAAAATATTGACCGCGTCACAAAACAAAACTGCGTACACAAAACATAATTTCATGGTATGTCTGTTTTTGATAATTTGGATTACATTTATCATCTTATAAATGTGGATTTAAAATGCAGAAGGGGGTATATAATAAATTTATCATTACTACAGTAACTTGATCCGAAGAGTTGGATCACGTCTCGTTGACAGGCGCGGATCATCAGATCAAACTCGACGCTTCGCGTCTCGTGTGATCTGATGATCCGCGCCTGTCAACTCGACGTGATCCGACTCTTCGGATCAAGTTACTGTAGTAATAATATATATTTATCTTACTTCCAGTTCATTGTTTACATATCGTCTGCTTAGAAATACGAGTCGGCAAGGAAAAGAGTTGTGACAAGGAGTTAAAAACGTAATCGTAAGTTTATCAAACACCACCATTCTAGTTACAAAAGTTCGGAAATTACCGGCTTAAATTGAAGACCAGTTAGCAGTTTCGTAAAGCGGTTTCATGAGCGGGAAAATACAGAAAACTTGTCGAGAAGCGGCAGGCAAAAGAAACTCGACGACTCGTTCGCAGGGTTTGGGACATTAGCAGATCTTACAAGTAAATTTAGCAATACATCAGTTGTTAGCGTATCACCTAGGACTGTGAAGAGAAGATTATTTGGGGAAAAAATACAAACGACATGTTGTTTCTAAAACGATTACGACGAAAGAGGTGAGCCGTTCTCGTCGCATGAGTTTTTGTCAGCAAAAGTGGCAATGGAATGTGCTGAATAATTGGAATAAGGTGATTTTCAGTGATGAGACGAAGATTGTTGTAGACCAGGATAAGAAAATCTATGTATGGAGGAAATCTAATGAAAGCTTGATGAGGAATGTGCGGGAATGCGTCTGGACAAAGAATGGTGTCAGTTATGTTCTGGGACTGTATAACATACAATGGTGAGGGGACCCTTACAACTATTGATGGAAATATGAACCCAGATGTTTATATTGAAACTCTACACAATACATTTATTGCATGATAGCGCGGGAGATATGAATATTTATTCACCCATGAAAAATCATATTCCCCGAGGGCAACATTCATGCAATAAATTGTTTATCATACCGAAACAAAGCAAGACTACAAAAATGCAAAGTCCGCTTCTATACATTGTTTGTAGCTGAGATTGCCTTAACAGTAACACCGCGATGTCAACGTATTAGAAAGTAAAAACAACGAAATACAGTGATCTATGATAACCAGTTTTTGTATTTCCATTCTCCGTGAAAGCTGATTTACTTGCTTGTTTTTTTTATCAACCAAAACCAAGCGATTTTATATCAGAGACTCGCATATTTTGTGCCTTATTATGAATGCAAACTTCCACCAGAGTTCGTTTGCTCACAAACCAAACTCTTCCATTTGGGCATTATGGGATAGCAATTTCTTAGGCCGCGTATACTGTGACGTCACTGTAGAATGACGAAAAAACATAACGTCAAACGTAAACAACTTTCAAAACAAGAACGTAAACATCAAGTTCATTACTTTACACAATAATTTGAACAGAGTCTCCCTAGTTTTTAATGATCTTTTGATCATGTTATGTTTAAAATAAAATCCATTCTTTTATATTAATGCTCTTAATATCAATATCTTCAAACTTTTAACTGCGAACTACTTCTTTAGTGTTATTTGCCTACGTGATAATTGCGGACTCACAATATACAAATCTGTATATTGTGCTGCGTCACATAGGAGAGGTCTATTCGTAGGTGACGTAATGAGGCCTCGACGGGGAGTTTGACTATGAATGTATAATGACTCGGACTTATTGTGACGTCACAATAAACTTCGTTTACCTTGACATTAAATTTATGGAAAATGCACGAGGCTGCTTATGTTTGCCCTGTTGTCGTCTGCATCATTCAGGCCTGGATTTCTCGAAAAGAACTTAAGTCGAAATTAGGACTTAAGTCTGAGATTTTACTCAAATCGTGACTGATCAAATAGAAGAAAACTCAAACTTAAGTTTGAGATTTTTTCGAGAAATCCAAGCCAGAACATCAAAGCTCAAACATTGATGTAATAGAATTTTTGGAGAGTCTTGAAAATACGTATTAAAAGACGCTTACATGACATTACAACAAAGTCGACCTGGGGGAGCATTGTTCAAGAAATCTGAACCTTTCTATCTCTACACTATATAAGAAGTTTATATAAGAAGTGTATATCAAAGTTTGGCAAAGCCAATAAGGGATGTTTTGAAAGCAAAAGAACATATTACAAAACATTAGTCATTCCAGGTAAGTTTATGCCGTTATTTGCAAGAAATCTCAGTTCTGCTTTTTGTTATGTAGGCCTACGTAGATCTATCAAGAACGTCGACAATTTTAGGAAAATACTTTTAGCTAACTACTGTACATAACTGATATCTAACGTTTCATCATGTACTGAATGACTATTATTATACCTCAGTATGAGAAACGCTTAATCTGATTGGTCTAGACAATCACGTGCCAGGGATGATAAAACTTCATATCTCCCGATCATATTTACCCCTTGGGTAACCTCGTGCATTTTCCATATATTTTACGGCAAAGTAAACGTAGTTTAATGTGACGTCACAATAAGTCTGTGTCGTTGTACTTTCTTAGTTCATAAGGCACAAAATATGCGGGTCTCTGATACACAGTTTAAAAATCGCGTGGTTTTGGTTGATACAAAAACAAGCAAGTAAATCAGCATTCAAAGAGAATGGAAATACAAAAACGTTCATATCACTGTATTTCGTTGTTTGTACCTTCTACCTTAATACGTTGACAGCGCGGTGTTACCGTTACAGGGCGATCTCAGCTACATACAATGTATAGATGAGTGGACTCCAATTTCAAATGCAATTTTGTAGTCTTGCTTTGTTTTGGTATAATAAATAATTCATTGCATAAATGTTCGGGAGATATAAAGATTTATTCACCCAAGAAAAACCATATTCTCTTCGGGCGTTGCCCTCGGGGAATATGGTTTTCTTGGGTGAATAAATCTTCATATCTCCCTCCTATCATGCAATAAAAGTATATTATTATATAGCTTATAAATAGTTTAATATAAAATCTGCGTAAAATCTAGAGAATGTTAGCGTTCAATATCCTGAGAATTTATTGAACGCTAACTTTGCATTGCGTAAATTGTATGCGCCCGAAACATTCCGAGTATGAGCGTTCAATATTGACGTTACCGTAACGACGTAAACAAGCCAAAATGTCAAACGACGGTCCTCCGAATCTGACAGAGCCGGTATTTGATATTTACTTAAGCAAAATGTTTTACTGTACATAAATTATGATGTCCCCATTTACAAAATCAGTTTGCTTCATGCATTAATGACGGGTTAAATATTGAACAGTTAAGAAATGCATGCTGTTATTGCACACTGCCAATATTGATGAATTCTCGTCTATTTTGGAGTAGTTTGAGTGAAAAGGGATATAATTTAACAACTAAATACTTTAGCTATATAATAAAAGGGTTATTGAACTTATATAGGTGAATATTGGCACTCGTTGGCTGTCAAAATGCACTCGCAAGCTCGTGCATTTTTACAGCCAACTCGTGCCAATATTCACCAATATAAGTTCAATAACCCTATAATATCGCACCTGTTCATCATACTACCAGAATGACGTCTTACCTGTTCCCATGTACAGTAGGTAAGCTGTAAACCATGCTCAGTCTTCAATACATTCCGTAATATCTTGCAATTCTTCTTGCATCCGGCAAACAACTTGTGAGCGTCCGCAAGGGCGATGTACCGGAAACCATTGACAAGGACGTAAGGAAGAACAAACTTGGGATGGAGCACCAGTCCCCCGATCTCTATTTCAGAGTCATCACGGAACACGTCATATCTAAAGGACAACACAATATTGAATGTATAGAAATCAATTTCTGACAAATAATTAGCATCACTTATTTCAACGGACTACTTTTATGTAAAAAAAAAAAATCTAATCTGATAGTCTGAAATATTTTACCTACCCTATGTCGAATATGTCAATTTCAAGTGCTGGATTCGCAGTTCTTATAGATGTAATGCCAGCTTGTCCTGTTGGGTTTCTCCTTGATTCTTCTTTTATTTCGACTGCTTCTTGTCTGAGTTCTATTTTATTCTTTCTTTTAATCCGTATATCCTTCTTCCTCCCCGAGTCGTCGATTTGTTCAACTTTCTCCAAGAGTTGAGTTGGTGTCGAAACGGAAGCGCCCCTTGAAAAACTTGCCTTAATATCGATAAGCTCATTTTCGTTGACGCGTTTGCATTTTCTGTTCTTTTCATGACTTCTCGATAATTCGTGTTCCTTTTTTGTTAATATATTGAGAATCCTCGTCTGCTCGTCGATAATATTTTGTATTCTTACAGCTTTCTGTTCGTCCCCCTCGTCCAAATCAACCGAACACGCGCTTGTACTGCTTGCTGTTTTTGGTTTCCTTCGTCTGCTTTTCCTCGCTTTCTTACTCTTGTCATTCTTTTTTATTTTCTTAGTTTTCTTTCTATCGTGATTTAAATAATCCAAACAATCAGATTTTGTCTCTACAATGCCTAAACTTTCTGAATTTATTTCAACATCTGTATCTTTAGTTTTTAATGTCTCTATAACGGTGTTCTTTTTTGGTTTATCTATCGTAGTTAAACTGGTTAACTTTGGATCGCAAGGCCCAAATGCAGTAATATTTACAGAGCATCCTTCATTACTCTTTTCTTTGTTTTTGCTTGTTTTCACATTGTCTGTATTCACATTCTCCTCCACAAATGCATCCGCTCCACTTTCAGCTTCGGATTGATCAGATACAAAATATACATCCTGTGAACATAAAGAAAGACCCGACGGAATCGTCTCAACAGTCCCTTTGGACGGTTTTTGATCAACAACTTCTTCGTGGTCAATATTCATATCCTTCAAATGATATATTTCTGTAACATGCTCTTTGACGCTTGGTACAATTGGCACTGTATCATGAACGAATACAGCATTTTCTGTAACTTCCTTCTTCACCTCCTCGCTAAATTGTATTGCTTCGCTTTGTTGTGGCATTTTGTTTGCTGAGTCATTCTGTAGAATGTCTACCACTTCTGATTTCTGCTCAGTATTCATAGCGAGGAAATGCTTGGTCCATCTCTTCTTTGGGTGAAAACTGTCACAATCCTTTTGTGCATCAAATTTGTCGACCATGAAATTTTTCGTTTCATCTACAGCTTTCCCTAAACGTATAGCGTCGTCTACATTTCTGCAAACCTCGACGGAATACAAACCATTACATGCTGAAGTACCTTGATCATTCCCTAGTGCAGACATAATCTGTGGTCCTGTGTTATCCTGTGCATTCTCCACCGTACTTACAGTATCTTTTCTTTCATTTGTACGTACAGGTTCTCTTGAAGAATCTACCCCATCGCATGGTACATCATTCTCACATCTCCGAAGATTTTGTTCGAATATTCCATCACCTTCCAACGACATAATTTTCCTGCTAGTAATACTCTGTAAATATGTCTGATCTTCATGAGTACTTGTACTTTTATAAGAGTTATTTCTCAAACTTCTTGCTAAATCGGTCGTTATTTCCAAATCATTTCTTTTTATTTTTCCGTATGATCTGTGATTAGAAGATTGTGGTGCACCAGAGTTTTTAATAGTCTTTCCACTTGGTGACTTTTCTTTTGGATACGTATCAATAAAATTAGACGTAAGAGTTGTTTTATTTTCACAAGATGATTTAATGGAGGGCATGATTGTTGTGCCATCTGAATTCAACATTTTAACACCGGTTGTTGTCTTGCAACTTTGCATGTATGTTTTGTTCATATCATCTTTCAACACCGTCTTATTAAGTAAAGAGCGGTATTCCTTTTTCTCATGCAAGTTGTTCGTCACGTCAAACCATCCAGATGAATTGTTTTTCTCATTGGCGTCCTTCGATGTCATCGCCGATGTCCTTGCTCTTGTAATGACAGGTAGGATGATGGCTGCATTTTTCTTTGTCCTACTCATAACCTCAGCAATGTCGTTTACGTCTCCTGTCCTTGCTGCATTATTCTTTTGTCTAGATCCTTTCTCCTCTGTGTTAATGCTTCGTATGGCTTTCAATGCCTCTATGCTGTGTTTAAAGGGATTAGAAGAAACAAGCTTCATCAATGTCTTATCATCGACGATTTTAGTGAAAGATACACAAATTCTCTGCTTAGTTCTGGTGTGTTCTTTATCATTCTGGTTAGTGATACGATGATCAGGAATTTGTATAGTAGCAGAGTTCCTCTGTTGTTGTGTACATGTAGCATGATACGGTTTAGGTATCATAGTTTCTGAAATACCTGATGTGATTTGTGAAATAGGTCCTGTAAACCTGGTCGAGTCTTCTACATCTTTCTTTGATGTATTTATCGCTGTCCCTGTGCTGGTAGTGTCGGCCAAATTTCCTTTAACATTTGTATCTTCTCTAGGACTTCTGATTCTTTGCCGCTTTTTCTCGAGAACGTCCTTATATTTTGTTTCTGTCAGAATCGATCCGATAACAGTAGCGTTGGGAGTTTCCTTTTGATAATTACTACACAGATTTGGAAACAATTGGGATAATTTGTAAGACTTTGTTTTAACTTCTTTGAATTTCACTTCAAAAGCTCCGATATCACCTACTTTTTCACCATTCTCCATATCAATCTGCATGACAAAGAAAGTCACAATTAATGAAAGTTATCAAACATTTTCCATTAAAATGTGTTTGAATTCTTGAATGTTTTATGAAAATGTAGAGATAACAAACAGTGATTAATATAAAGAATACAAAGTAGAGAGTAGGGTCAACGCATGTGGTGAGATCAGGTGCCTAGAAGGAATAAGAATACATTGTTGACCAGCCACACCCACCATGAGTCCTGCATATTGCATATCCGTGCCGTTATCTAAGGAAAACACTATGGGGAATATAATTCTGCATAGTTAACCTCCATGTTTTCATTAACGGCAGACTGACAACTTAACTTTATGATAAACGGAATAATTTCAGCTTCACCATCGTCAAATTCCCATGTTTATGTAGCAATATTCCATTATCACCTGCATATGGTGTTTATAAATCTCTCAACTGATTCGATACGCAAGAGAATGTTCTGCATATGATCATTTTCTAAATCGAGACAGGCTACTGACAAAAAAGTTGATGGTGCAGGGGTTTCAGCAGTCTCGTTTAAAGTAAGCATTTAGCAAATTCTATGGTCGTTATAACAATCTAGTACAACCTATCATTGGGTCAAATGCTGTCTGACTTTTTTCATACCGATTGTTCGGCCATCCTTGTCACACTGATTTTGGCTACGGGTAACTTCGTTTACCTGATCAAGATATAGGGCGAATGTAACCGGTCGACAGGAGATGCTTATTCCTCCTAGGCACCTGATCCCACCTCTGGTATATCCAGGGGTCCGTGTTTGCCCAACTCTCTATTTTGTATTGCTTATAGGAGTTATGAGATTGATCACTGTTCGTTATATTCATCTTTCATCTATATCCTTATAACATATACCACTTGATTCATCGTTTTTTTTTTTATAAACATCTAAAGGTTTTTATTTAAGTTATATGATCAATTTATCAACCCTACCTTCCACATACATGTATATTAAATGTCTACTACAGAGTGTGTTACTTTTCGTTTTTTACTTTGAATTTTGTTGTTAACTACATGCAATGAAACATCCAAGGGTGTTAATATTGGAATAGAAACAACAAACTACAATCCGTTCTTGTAAAGTGTACAGACGTGTAAATGTAATGAAGATACCGAAGGAAAGAATGCATTCACTGCAATAATCATAAAGTAAAATGTATAATAAGTTGATCCAACCTTTACGGCGCCCTCAGCTGTCTGGGTGATGTTGATATCCTTGCAATGTGACTTGAGATGATTCATACAGCTTTCAAACGAAACCAATAAATCGCGGGTTGTTAGATGTCGCCAATAACCTTCTGTCAAAATAGATTCTTATCAGAAAATATTTCTCTCTAGTATTAGTATTTTGTTATACATATATGACTATCTGCAGTATCGTGCTACATGGAACATGAAATACCTACCCCAGCCGCTAAATTTATTGAACTGCCATATTGTGAACTGTCTTGCCTCTTCAACAGAGCAGCATCGAACCATGGGGTCGTCGAACTTAGCGATATGACGACCGCAAAAGTCCACCATTTCTTTACGAATATTGGGTACATTATTTCCCAAAATGTGCAATGGAATATATTGTATAGTGTTTCCGGTTGGGTGTTGTTTGCTTCTAATGGCTGGGACCAGAAATTCTTGCGATCCAATGCAAGTTTTTTGGAATTTCAAAACTGTTAAGCTGGTCTCCTCTTGACTAGTTGATTGGCTCTTGGTCGCGGGCAAACAACAAAACTGTGTGCTGTTTTCGGATATATGCCGTTTTAAAACTCTTTCCCACAAAACTTGGTTACCATCAATTTTGTTGATTTGAACCAAAAGAGTTCCCATGGAGACATACCGGAACTGTCTGAGGAAAGCAACGTGATCACTTGGTGTACAGGGGTACATGTACTTCTCGCTTTTAGGATAATTAAGGATCAATTTCATTTCTTCAAGAACAAGTTCACAGTTTTTATTACAAGACGGGAAGAAGATTTCCTTTACATCTGTCCAAACAGCCATTTTTTTATGTCTTCTGTTTGGGATATAGGGCATGCGCGATAGGTGTTTCCTGGTGAGATCTTGTCTTTTAGCATCATTGTAATTGTTAGTGTTCCAGTCCACAGAGAAATTATTGTAATTGTTTTCTGTCTGTGCAGTGATTGTCATGGTGAAGCTGTGAGTTTGAGATGTATTCTTCAAACATTTGATGAATACCTGAAAGAAGAGATATGTTCAATGTGGGGTGCACTGGTCATCGTTTTATCGTACACAAATGGGGTAAAATAACATACGGAGAGGGTTCCAAGGACAGGTTCAATACCTGCAGCTAACTTGATTAATCTCAATAACTATGTTTCTTTTATCTATCAATTACTTACTAAAATTTTAGGAACAAGCAAATCTAGCAATTTTTTTCTACTTTAATATATTTGATTTTACTTTTAAATACAATGGTAGAAATATCAACGAGAGACATTTTTACTTTATGTAAATTTGTTACCTTGACCTTTGACCGTTCGATCTCAAAACTGATCGAAGTCATCCATTTTGTAATGAACATTCTTCATGTGAAATCATGTTGCGAAATCTTATAAAATAGTGCATGTATCTGCAAATGATTTAGTATGATCCAGTGACTTACCGTTTGACTTAAAACGAGGCTGACATTCTTCATGCCATGAATCATTGATATATTTTACACTATTCGAACTCATCAATAAACAAATTTGAATCATTTGTGACTAGGTGACCTTGGCCTCTGCATAAAATTCATGGGGTCATTCTTATATCTTTTATCCTCCAACCTGAAAGGTTTAAGTCACAGCGACTGCTTTGGGGGGGGGGGGGGGAGGGGGAGGGGGTTCGAAAGATATATTCGTAGGACTCAAATGGTACTATTATTTTTTTTTTAGATACGAAAGTCATATATCACAATATCTGGCCGAATGGTATGTACCTTGGAACAACAACAGTCATGAATACTCTAGATGGGAAGTTTTACTATTACTCATCATTTAAAACATCGAAAATCGGCTGCTAGAATATACGAAACGATATCTGGTGATCATTTTTGTGTACAGATAAAATGTAAGACCTATTAAATTGAAAGTGATTGTCTAAAGTGTTAAGACTCATAGGACGACCAAACAATAACCAATCGTATGAATTTGGGAATTCCTTATTTCTATTTTGAGTCCGATGTTGGAAGATTCAGATGGTATAATTGCCTCCTAGACATGTGAAGATAACGCAGGGTTTTCCACAACGGTTCTTACCATGAAGGCCCATCATGGTCGAACTGTGCCATAGTCAAAATCGGCGACCGCCATGATTAACACATTTTATATTGCGCGCATCATTCAGTGATGTTCATATGAAAAATGTGACGCAAAGAATGCATAAAATTTCATCCAATTTCATTGTTGGCATAAAAAAAAAAACATGCTGCATGTTATGCACGAATGATTCCAAAGTGACGATGGCAGATTGTGCTTGTGATATCAGAAATCATTTTAAATACAGTATCTCGGTACCTATTCATGCTTTAAACAAAACATTCTATAGTTTCAAATGGTATTGAATCTTTTGATTAATTATTTGAAATGATCTCATTTTCAAACCTTCATTAAAAATGCATTTCAGGGCATTCATAGACAAAAAAACAACATGATGTGGTCTTTAAAATTCCACAAGTTTGAAGTTCTTCTATCCAAAGTGTTATTACCAGGCCAAAAAGAATTAATCTTTGGATTCTCAGATCCCGCCGCATTACTCTGAAAGTTGCCGCATTGATGTAGCGGGCCGACATGATGGAAGGCGGCATTACTCAATTTTCTTTTTCAACCATTCAATGCAGAAAAGTTTTATAAAATTAAAAGTTCATTTTTTGGACAAAATAATTACTTTATGAATATTCTATTATAAGCAGGTGTTAAAACAGATTATTTAATTGCTCTTTATATAGTTATTGATTGGTATACATGAAAATACATTGCAATGTATCTAAAACATATTCACGTGAAAAAGATAGGTAACTCGTGGTACATCTAGGAATAACAATACCATGATTGATTGCATTTATAAATATATTTTCACTCATATAGAGTTCACCATTTCCGGAGAAGGGCTGCAAAATTTAGGCCTATGCTCGGCGCTTCCAGCCTTTTTAAGTGCAGGGAAGGATCTTTATCGTGCCACACCTGCTGTGACATGTACGGGGCCTCGGTTTCTGCAGTCGCCTCTTCTACGACAAGCAACAGGTACTGAGACCTATTCTTACCCGGATCCCCATGCACGGCAAAATAATAATATTAATAAGAATTATAAAAATCCTGTCTCTCATTAAAAGCTTGAGAAACTATAAGATAATAATTAATAGGCCTATATTTTTTTTTTATTTTTTTTTTTTTTTTTTGCCCCAAGGATATGTAATTTCCGTGCAATGTTTAATCTTCTTAGAATTCTTGTTCTTGCCTTGCATGTTCATATATTTTTTAAACGTAACTATTAAGATCAAGAAATAGGGCCTATTAAAAACAGGATTTATTCAGTCGGTTATATATTAAAGGGACTGATTCACGATTTCCCCCAAAATGTTGTTTTTCACTTTTAATGATCAAGATCTACTGTCTAATATGTTTAAAAGATTTCACATAAAAATTAAGGTTATACACTAGCACAGAAGCTCATTTTAGGGAGTTTATTATTTGTATTGTAAACAAAGACTGTGGCATGTTATTGTTTACGAAATTTTCAAAAGAAATGGATATTGATCAAAGTTTATCATATCTTTCACATTTCAGCCATTTTGGGGGTAAAATGTGTCATCTAAAAGTTAAAATTTGTAACTCTGCAGAATAGATGGTTTTCCATCGAAGCGATTACGCAAGAGTTATTTCCCATTGGCCGCCATATTGTAGGTTAACATGTCCGGATTCCTTCATTATTCAACCAAAATCAGCCTTGTTATTCTGGTCACTGAGGTGGAGATAAACTGTTTTTCTTATTAATATACATTTGTTGATGCCTCTTTTACTTCATAATTGCAATATTGCAAAGATTTCCCCCCATATATTTCTGCCTTACATGTTTCAAATTGGTTGCCCAAAGAGGAAAATCCACAAGTTTGACCTACAAAATGGCGGCCAAGGGGAATAACTCGGGGTCAAAATACGTCATAGGAAAACCATCTATTAAGATGCTTTACATTACAAAATTATTGTTTCACTGGTTTGTTTGTATACAAGACTCGAGTCTTTGTTTACATAACACAGATTTAAGGCTAAAATGTAGCTTTTATTCTTGCATTCAGAAAGTAAAAATTTTGGCTGTCAACATTAAATGAGTTATATTTTTAATGTTTAACATCAAAAATGAAAAATATTTTTCTAAAAAATCGTCCCTTTAATATAGCATGGCCAGGAACATCGCATTTCTGGGGGAAAGGATTAATTTACGAACTTACCAAGAATAGGGTTCTGCTTCTTCTAGAATTCTTCAACAAAGCAAAATATTCGTTGTTTTGAATCGAAACCCTAGCTGTGGTCTCGCCTCGAGAAAGTGTTCTACGCGAGTGATTAAATTTCGCGCCATTTTTTCATGACAGATTATTATGCATTATCCGAGATAGATGCATTTGAATTTTTGGGACTGGATATTCATGCTTTGTATAAAAATTTGTATATGAAAATGATAATATAAATGATAAAGATAATAATAAAAAGTGCTTTTTCATTAATAAACACTATAACAATATCACGTGGTTGTTGAAAAATATGGTGAACATATGTGGACAAATTATTTCAGAATTATTAATAATAATCGTTTATGAAAAAATAGACCCAATTGGGGAATGAAAATAAGAAACCGTGTCATCTTGCTTTTTATTTTACTACGAGTGATTTGATGTGGCATTTAATAACCTATTAGTCCCCGCTATAAGGTCCAGCCATTTTCTACACTTATTGCATACCGTACTTTAAACATGGCGACTGGAAGCACTGTTGAATCGAATGTGATTATTGAATGACACGCATTAATTACTGATATTTCGTTTTCTTTTTTATCTGCATTATTCCATTATCTTGTAAAAACACTGGACAAACGATAGGATATCTTCAAACAGTCGCTGGAATGCAAAAGGTAACCGAAATCAGTCGTGAAAACGAGGTTTGTGTAATGTAGCTTCATTATGCAGACATCTGAACATGTGGTCGATGTGTCACAGTGTGCTGCCCAGGTTTCTGATGACATCAGCGCCCAACTCTAAAGAAATGTGTATAGCTATATATGTACGAAAATGATTACTGATTATTTATGAAAGTCTCGTAAACTTAAAACTTGGTACATAGATAGATTTCGAGTCTTGATTTTCAGAGATCTGTTTTGCATACTCAGGGCAGAATGCAGATCACATTATATAAAAAGAAGTTTTTGCTATTTATAAAATTATGATGGTTGCAGGTGTATGACATGTGGTTTGATGATTGGTACTGCATTCGTCAATGGAGAATGCCTGTTCATTGCTTGTGAGACTTATCCTTTACGAGGGCCATCAGCTAGTAGCCAAGTTCCAAAGTTTTTGAAAATGCTGAATCTTAACGTTTTGCTTGACAAAGTTTTTTTGGAACTGGCAGAAATTCACAGTACATTTCGATGTTTTGACTGTTAAATAAAGTTAATTGGAAATTCCATCATGCATTTGGTGTAAATGTTGAATCAGGCACGTATACAGGGGGTTAGGGTGGGTAGGGAGGCTGGTCTGCTCTCCCAACTTTTTTGACAATTTACTTTTTTTCGTTCTAAAGCTGTGGACAACACTAAAAATAACCTAACAGAGAGTTGAATGTTATTCCGAATGCAGTGATGCTGCCCAATAATATTGAATTCATTTTTCTAAAGCCGAAAGGCCTTAATATTGCAAAACAATTTATTGTGCAGTTCAGATGTTACTGTTTTAAAACTCATAAATGACATAACATGCTTCCTTAGGAAAACTATGCAATGACTCTTTAGCTGTTTAAATGGAGCTTTTGAATGGACTTCTACTGTTTTAACAATGTAAATGTACACGTGCAGTATATTGATGCAGTCATGTGTGTTGTAGGTAGAAAGTAAATGGAGATGTCGACTAAAAACAATGATACCTCAAGCACTTCCGGTCCCGAAGTAGCTCCAACTGTGTCAGAAAGTAACAGTGTGTCCAGGTCTGAACCCCCAGCCAATGGTGTGGAACCCACCGATATCAGCTGGCCGGTAGAGGTTTGTTTATAGCAGTGTTTAAAATCAGCTGGACTTGCATGGCTGACTGCTAGCAAAAGTTGTCAGCCTTGCCAAAAGTGTACTAAGAAAATACGAGGTGTACTAATTCTTAAGAAAATACAGTGAAGTTGCCTATTATTAACATTTTACATGTTTTTATATGAATTTGTATTAGAATGTGAATTAGCCAGTTACAACTGTTTCCTTCTACTGCTAGTTGTGAGTAAGTAATCTGTCAGATATAACCACAGAAGATTTCTGAACATTATTGTGAAGAAAAAAATTTCAGGACAAGAATCCTTTCAGTGGATTTTCTGAGGAGCACCTTAGCAAACTGGACGAATTTCTCTCATCAGAAGAGGCTAAGAAAATCCTACAGCAGACGACAGAGGGTGATTTCTCCAGCACAATGGCTGAACTCGAATCAGCACCACCATCTGATGCTGACCAAGTCTTGGGAGAAGACATCCTGAAAATGCTAGATGTAAAAATAATTTTTTTAGTATAATTTGTGTGCCAGAAACTTTGAATAGTAAAGTGATTTATTTCAACAGTTCAGCTCTTTACAGTTATCAAGAGAAATTGATGAAATAAATTTGTAACTTTTTATGTATGAGAGTTAAGAAATTAATAAACATTGTACAACAGTGTTAACATTGATTTGATCAAAGTTTCTCTGAGCAAGTCTTCCTAATGCTGTCATGATTAATCTCCATGTTGTCTTGAATACAGAATGGAAATATGCATTCCACCAACTTGGATCATCCGTACTGTGTGAAAGTGCCCAAGATGAACATTTCAAATGTAGTGATAACTAACTCTAAGGTAGTGGTTGTGGCAAATCCGGGAGCACAGTCGCCTGTGGTGCCCTCTCTCACTGCAGACACCACAGAAACCACCACCACCCCCATCACTTCCCCGAGGAAGTCGGCCAGAATTTCTCTCCGACGAGAACCAGAGGGAGACACAAAAGCAGAGAGCGAGGGAGGATCTCCTAGTACAGGGTTTGTTGGAGCAGTGCACCCTGGGATTGTTCAGCCAGGATTTGTGGGAGCAGTGCATCCTGGGATTGTTCAGCCTGAGCATGCTGGTGTAGGGAGAGGAAGGGGTCGTGGCAGGAAAAGCCTAATTCCTGAAGAAACACAGACCAATATCAGGTACAATGTACAGTTTATTTGCAAAGGTATTAGAAAAATGATCAGAGAGTAGAATTGTATACTGTTCATCTGATGCTCTCTGTTTACTGGGGGGGGGGGGGGGGGGGGGTAGAACCCTCTTATTTTATACGCTCTAGACATATTTAATTTTGTTTTGGATTAAACTTCATTATTTTTGTGTCTAAGAAAAAACGAAATTAAATCCAACACAAAGTTTTAATTTCAGGAAATGTTTATCTTAATGTCACAGTGTTCGAAATTAGTTTAAAACTTGGTATAGAGCACGGGTCTATGCCAAAACAAGATGACAGACCTTATAAAATTGGCATAGACCGCAACATTGAAAAAAATAACACAAATTTAAAACATTGTTATTTACTTCTAATGTGCTTAGAAAACATATTTTCTTTCCATTCCCATAACAATGTCCTCCTTTCCTCATAACATTTATCAGACGTCAACTTTTAGGATATGGTCTATCCCAATTACAATTGACATAGACCAGTGTCATTTGACATAGACTCGGCCTATGGTTAATTTCGAACACTGATGTCAGAAACATCCGTCTCTGTTATTGTCGTCAATTTATGATTCACATATTTTGCCAGTACCGTAATCATCAGCATTGTACATATTCATTATGAGAAGATGTACCTGCACTTTCAACACATCACAGAAACACACAGGTGCAAATAAAAAAAGTTCAATGTAACACATATATCAGGGATTTTCACAGACACACACACATATCAGAGATTTTCACTCACACACACACACACATATCAGGGATAAGGAAAAAAATGTAAAATCCGCCATGAGCCTTAACTCCAAATGATTTATAAATTTTTTTACTTAAGTGAAGGGTAACTAAAGACGTTGACCCAATACAATTATATAATGGGTTATTTGGGAGTTAACAAATTTATGGTCCCCAGAGACAAAAAAAAGCTGTATCCAGAGCCAGCAAATTCTCAGAGATTTTGGGGGGTGGGTGGTGGTGGTCATAGATTTGCTTATTACTCGTTTCATAACTGTTTTGATGTGCTGAAACAATTTAAATTAAAAGATAAATGAGTGTGAATTTTCATTTTTGTGAAGGAATGTTTGGCTTGGTGATTTTTTTGTTAGCTCACCTGAGCTGAAAGCTCAAGTGAGCTTTTCTGATCGCCTTCTGTCCGTAAACTTTTCGCATTTTCGACTTCTTCTCCAGAACCACTGGGCCAATTTCAACCAAACTTGGCATAAAGCATCCTTGGGTGAAAGGCTTTCAAGTTTGGCTAAAGAGGGGGAGATAATCACAAAAATAGGGAGGGGTCATTTGAAAATCTTGAAAAAGAAGAGCTGAAATTTATATGAAAGATTCCTGTTATAGTGGAGAATGAAGTTTGTTAAAATCATCCCACCCCCCACCCCTGAAAATCTTTTAAGAATCTTCTTCTCAAGAAGCACTGGGCCAGAAAATCTGAAATTTACATGAAAGCCTCCTTACATAGTGCAGGTTCATGTTTGTTGAAATCATGACCCCCTGGGCTAGAATGGGGCCACAATAGGGGATCAAAGTTTTACATACAAATATATATGGAAAATCTTTATTATAAATCTTCTTTTCAAGAACCATTGGGCTAGGAAATACAAATTTACATGAAAGCTTCCTGACATAATGCAGATTTAAGTTTGTTAAAATCATGACTGAGTGATGTGGCCCATGGGCCTCTTGTTTTTAATTGTTTTCCTATTCAAAGAATTTGTTCATTGAATAGATAAATGAAAATTCTTGATTTTCAGATAATTCATATTTTGAATTTTGCAATCCATCACAGTATCCTGTTAAAATATTGCAAAACATTGCTCTGACTTTAAAATAAGATTTTCTCATCTTTATTTTATATTTGCGGGCTATTTGATATATCCAGCTCCTTTCATAATAGAGAAATTTCTAAATTGATTGAATTATGAAATATTTATAAAATGTAAATCTTCACTTGTTTGGTGCTTTATTTGAGTAACGAGGTTTTGTGTGATTTTTAGGAGGTCGAGTCGCGTCAGTGATAAGGAGCAGAGAGACCTGGCAGAGAAGATTAGACAAGAGAATCTACTCCAGGAGAAGGCAGCATTAGAAGCTCTGAAAAAGCAGGACAAGCCAGAACAGGAGGAGGAGCCTGCTAAGGTTTTTATAGACATGCTTTAGTATACTATCAGTGATGGGCCTACTAAGGTTTTTATAGACATGCTTTAGTACTGTCAGTGATGGGCCTACTAAGGTTTTTATAGACATGCTTTAGTACTGTCAGTGATGGGCCTACTAAGGTTTTTATAGACATGCTTTAGTACTGTCAGTGATGGGCCTACTAAGGTTTTTATAGACATGCTTTAGTACTGTCAGTGATGGGCCTACTAAGGTTTTTATAGACATGCTTTAGTACTGTCAGTGATGGGCCTACTAAGGTTTTTATAGACATGCTTTAGTACTGTCAGTGATGAACCTGCTAAGGTTTTTATAGACATGCTTTAGTACTGTCAGTGAGGAACCTGCTAAGGTTTTTATAGACATGCTTTAGTATACTATCAGTGATGGGCCTACTAAGGTTTTTATAGACATGCTTTAGTACTGTCAGTGATGGGCCTGCTAAGGTTTTTATAGACATGCTTTAGTACTGTCAGTGGTAGCCTTTTAATCTTGTTTTATGCAATTGAGTAATAAAATCCATGTTTTGGGGAGCTCTATATTGCAATCACTGGGTCACTCTGTCAGCACTTTTTTTGCAGCATCATATCTACAGTATTTTTCATATTGCATGCTCAGTATGTAGGTGTGAAGTCAAAGGTCGAGGTCACAATGAGATATTGACTTAGTTAGAAGTCCAAATAAGCATGCATAATTCAAATACTAGAAAACAGGAAAGGGCGCACATGTACATACAGAATTTAGAGATATGTTACAGTGGCACTTATCATTGACATGTATGATAATAAAACCCCAGGAAACGCGTTTATTATTGTAGACTAATCAAAGACTCATTATCAAATAAATATCACAGAAAGAGTCCCATTATATGGATACATTTATATATACTGTAACACAATATTAGTGTCACTGACAACATATGTAGCCTGTACTGATAGTATATTAATAACTAGAACAATTTATAGACTGTACTATATTGATAACTAGAACAATCTATAGACTGTACTACCACTATATTGATAACTAGAACAATTTATAGACTGTACTATATTGATAACTAGAACAATCTATAGACTGTACTACCACTATATTGATAACTAGAACAATTTATAGACTGCACTATATTGATAACTAGAACAATCTATAGACTGTACTACCACTATATTGATAACTAGAACAATTTATAGACTGTACTATATTGATAACTAGAACAATCTATAGACTGTACTACCACTATATTGATAACTAGAACAATTTATAGACTGTACTATATTGATAACTAGAACAATCTATAGACTGTACTACCACTATATTGATAACTAGAACAATTTATAGACTGTACTATATTGATAACTAGAACAATCTATAAACTGTACTACCACTATATTGATAACTAGAACAATCTATAGACTGTACTATATTAATAACTAGAACAATCTATAGACTGTACTACCACTATATTGATAACTAGAACAATTTATAGACTGTACTATATTGATAACTAGAACAATCTATAGACTGTACTACCACTATATTGATAACTAGAACAATTTATAGACTGCACTATATTAATAACTAGAACAATTTATAGACTGCACTATATTAATAACTAGAACAATTTATAGACTGCACTATATTAATAACTAGAACAATTTATAGACTGCACTATATTAATAACTAGAAGAATCTATAAACTGTACTACCACTATATTGATAACTAGAACAATCTATAGACTGTATTACCACTATATTAATAACTAGAACAATTTATAGACTGTACTATATTAATAACTAGAACAATTTATAGACTGCACTATATTAATAACTAGAACAATCTATAGATTGTACTACCACTATATTGATAACTAGAACAATTTATAGACTGTACTATGTTAATAACTAGAACAATCTATAGACTGTACTACCACTATATTGATAACTAGAACAATTTATAGACTGTACTACCACTATATTAATAACTAGAACAATCTATAAACTACTATATTGATAACTAGAACAATTTATAGACTGTACTACCACTATATTAATAACTAGAACAATCTATAGACTGTACTATATTGATAACTAGAACAATCTATAGACTGTACTACCACTATATTAATAACTAGAACAATCTATAGACTGTACTACCACTATATTAATAACTAGAACAATTTATAGACTGTACTATATTGATAACTAGAACAATTTATAGACTGTACTATATTAATAACTAGAACAATCTATAGACTGTACTACCACTATATTAATAACTAGAACAATCTATAGACTGTACTATATTGATAACTAGAACAATCTATAGACTGTACTATCTTAATAACTAGAACAATCTATAGACTGTACTATATTGATAACTAGAACAATCTATAGACTGTACTATATTAATAACTAGAACAATTTATAGACTGTACTACCACTATATTAATAACTAGAACAATTTATAGACTGCACTATATTAATAACTAGAACAATTTATAGACTGTACTATGTTAATAACTAGAACAATCTATAGACTGTACAACCACTATATTAATAACTAGAACAATTTATAGACTGTACTATATTAATAACTAGAACAATTTATAGACTGTACTATATTGATAACTAGAACAATTTATAGACTGTACTATATTGATAACTAGAACAATTTATAGACTGTACTACCACTATATTAATAACTAGAACAATTTATAGACTGTACTATGTTAATAACTAGAACAATATATAGACTGCACTACCACTATATTAATAACTAGAACAATTTATAGACTGTACTATATTAATAACTAGAACAATTTATAGACTGTACTATATTGATAACTAGAACAATTTATAGACTGTACTATATTAATAACTAGAACAATTTATAGACTGTACTATGTTAATAACTAGAACAATATATAGACTGTACTATATTAATAACTAGAACAATTTATAGACTGTACTATATTAATAACTAGAACAATTTATAGACTGCACTATATTAATAACTAGAACAATCTATAGACTGCACTACCACTATATTAATAACTAGAACAATTTATAGACTGTACTATATTAATAACTAGAACAATTTATAGACTGTACTATATTGATAACTAGAACAATTTATAGACTGTACTATATTAATAACTAGAACAATTTATAGACTGTACTATGTTAATAACTAGAACAATATATAGACTGTACTATATTAATAACTAGAACAATTTATAGACTGTACTATATTAATAACTAGAACAATTTATAGACTGCACTATATTAATAACTAGAACAATCTATAGACTGCACTACCACTATATTAATAACTAGAACAATTTATAGACTGTACTATATTAATAACTAGAACAATCTATAGACTGTACTACCACTATATTAATAACTAGAACAATTTATAGACTGTACTATATTAATAACTAGAACAATTTATAGACTGCACTATATTGATAACTAGAACAATTTATAGACTGTACTATGTTAATAACTAGAACAATCTATAGACTGTACTACCACTATATTAATAACTAGAACAATTTATAGACTGTACTATATTAATAACAAGAACAATTTATAGACTGCACTATATGAATAACTAGAACAATTTATAGACTGCACTATATTAATAACTAGAACAATCTATAGACTGTACTACCACTATATTGATAACTAGAACAATTTATAGACTGTACTACCACTATATTGATAACTAGAACAATTTATAGACTGTACTATATTGATAACTAAAACAATTTATAGACTGTACTATATTGATAACTAGAACAATTTATAGACTGTACTACCACTATATTGATAACTAGAACAATTTATAGACTGTACTATATTGATAACTAGAACAATCTATAGACTGTACTACCACTATATTGATAACTAGAACAATTTATAGACTGCACTATATTAATAACTAGAACAATCTATAGACTGTACTACCACTATATTAATAACTAGAACAATCTATAGACTGTACTATATTAATAACTAGAACAATTTATAGACTGTACTATGTTAATAACTAGAACAATTTATAGACTGCACTATATTAATAACTAGAACAATCTATAGACTGTACTACCACTATATTAATAACTAGAACAATCTATAGACTGTACTACCACTATATTAATAACTAGAACAATTTATAGACTGTACTATATTAATAACTAGAACAATTTATAGACTGTACTATGTTAATAACTAGAACAATCTATAGACTGCACTACCACTATATTAATAACTAGAACAATTTATAGACTGTACTATATTAATAACTAGAACAATCTATAGACTGCACTACCACTATATTAATAACTAGAACAATCTATAGACTGTACTATATTAATAACTAGAACAATTTATAGACTGCACTATATTAATAACTAGAACAATCTATAGACTGTACTACCACTATATTGATAACTAGAACAATTTATAGACTGTACTATGTTAATAACTAGAACAATCTATAGACTGTACTACCACTATATTAATAACTAGAACAATTTATAGACTGTACTATATTAATAACTAGAACAATTTATAGACTGTACTATATTAATAACTAGAACAATTTATAGACTGCACTACCACTATATTAATAACTAGAACAATTTATAGACTGTACTATATTAATAACTAGAACAATTTATAGACTGTACTATATTAATAACTAGAACAATTTATAGACTGTACTATATTAATAACTAAAACAATTTATAGACTGTACTATATTGATAACTAGAACAATTTATAGACTGTACTATATTGATAACTAGAACAATTTATAGACTGCACTACCACTATATTAATAACTAGAACAATTTATAGACTGTACTATATTGATAACTAGAACAATTTATAGACTGTACTACCACTATATTGATAACTAGAACAATTTATAGACTGTACTATATTAATAACTAGAACAATTTATAGACTGTACTATGTTAATAACTAGAACAATCTATAGACTGTACTACCACTATATTAATAACTAGAACAATTTATAGACTGTACTATATTAATAACTAGAACAATTTATAGACTGTACTATATTAATAACTAGAACAATTTATAGACTGCACTACCACTATATTAATAACTAGAACAATTTATAGACTGTACTATATTAATAACTAGAACAATTTATAGACTGTACTATATTAATAACTAAAACAATTTATAGACTGTACTATATTGATAACTAGAACAATTTATAGACTGTACTATATTGATAACTAGAACAATTTATAGACTGCACTACCACTATATTAATAACTAGAACAATTTATAGACTGTACTATATTGATAACTAGAACAATTTATAGACTGTACTACCACTATATTGATAACTAGAACAATTTATAGACTGTACTATATTAATAACTAGAACAATTTATAGACTGTACTATGTTAATAACTAGAACAATATATAGACTGTACAACCACTATATTAATAACTAGAACAATTTATAGACTGTACTATATTAATAACTAGAACAATTTATAGACTGCACTATATTGATAACTAGAACAATTTATAGACTGTACTACCACTATGTTAATAACTAGAACAATCTATAGACTGTACTACCACTATATTAATAACTAGAACAATATATAGACTGTACAACCACTATATTGATAACTAGAACAATTTATAGACTGCACTATATTGATAACTAGAACAATCTATAGACTGTACTACCACTATATTAATAACTAGAACAATTTATAGACTGTACTATATTGATAACTAGAACAATTTATAGACTGTACTACCACTATATTGATAACTAGAACAATTTATAGACTGTACTATATTAATAACTAGAACAATTTATAGACTGTACTATGTTAATAACTAGAACAATATATAGACTGTACAACCACTATATTAATAACTAGAACAATTTATAGACTGTACTATATTAATAACTAGAACAATTTATAGACTGCACTATATTAATAACTAGAACAATCTATAGACTGTACTACCACTATATTGATAACTAGAACAATTTATAGACTGCACTATATTGATAACTAGAACAATTTATAGACTGCACTATATTGATAACTAGAACAATTTATAGACTGTACTACCACTATATTAATAACTAGAACAATCTATAGACTGTACTATATTAATAACTAGAACAATTTATAGACTGTACTATGTTAATAACTAGAACAATCTATAGACTGTACTACCACTATATTAATAACTAGAACAATCTATAGACTGTACTATATTAATAACTAGAACAATCTATAAACTGTACTACCACTATATTAATAACTAGAACAATCTATAAACTGTACTACCACTATATTAATAACTAGAACAATCTATAGACTGCACTACCCCTGTTAGTAAGTTTAAACATGACAATCTATAGACTGTACCACCCCTGTTAGTAAGTTTAAACATGACGATTTATAGACTGCACTACCCCTGTTAGTAAGTTTAAACATGACAATCTATAGACTGTACCACCCCTGTTAGTAAGTTTAAACGTGACAATTTATAGACTGCACTACCCCTGTTAGTAAGTTTAAACATGACAATTGTAGACTGTACCACCCCTGTTAGTAAGTTTAAACATGACAATCTATATAGACTGTACTACCCCTGTTAGTAAGTTTAAACGTGACAATTTATAGACTGCACTACCCCTGTTAGTAAGTTTAAACATGACAATCTATAGACTGCACTACCACTGTAAGTAAGTTTAAACATGACAATCTATAGACTGTACTACCCCTGTTAGTAAGTTTAAACATGACAATCTATAGACTGCACTACCCCTGTTAGTAAGTTTAAACATGAAAATTGTAGACTGTACCAAGAAGAGGAAGGCCCCCGAAGACTGAGCCTCTAGACACACCCGAATCGGCACCCAGAGGAATCAAAGCCTCTGTAGCAAAGAAAAAGAGGGTGGGTACATCTTGGATATACAGATAATGGTCTAATGGCCAAGTGAAAAGAAATTGTCTAAATGATGTAACTTGTAATGTCTGTGTGCTGTGTATTTTAATGTCTGTGTGCTGTGTATTTAAATATCTGTGTGCTGTGTATTTTAATGTCTGTGTGCTGTGTATTTAAATGTCTGTGTGCTGTGTATTTAAATGTCTGTGTGCTATGTATTTTAATGTCTATGCTGTGTAATTTTAGGGAAAGAAGTCTCAAGATGAATCTCAGAATGAGGAAGAGAGCAGTGAAGAAGAAAGCCTTACTCCTAAAGTAAATATGATAAGAAAACCAAAATGGATTGGTTGTCTGTCTATTTTTGCTTTAAATTGCGTATTTACTTTCCGAGACCCTTATAAAGCAATCTAAGGATAGACATTATATGAAAACTCTTTACAATTCATTAATTGTTATGAAAGAAGAAAAACCCCACATCATTTAACTTTTGTAAATACTTACTTGTTTTCTTTATTTTTGTTACCAGGGACAGAGAAATTCTCCAAGAACCTCAGCCAGAACTACGAAGGGGAAGAAAGGGAAAAGGGGTGAGGAGGAACTGGAAGAATCTTCAGCAACTGACACAGAAAAGAAGGGGGCAGGGAAAAACAAGGAAGATTCGGAACTGGAAGAAACTCCAGTGAGGAGGAGTGGAAGACGGAAGAAGGAGATGACGGACAGTGAAAGTGAGTCACCAAAGGATTCGGGGAAGAGGCTGACGAGGAGTGGACTGAAGGAGTCCTCTGATGCAGACGCTTCCCCTCCAAAGGGGAAGAAAGGGGGAAAGAAGGGGAAGGGGAAAAAAGAAGATGTGAAGGAGGATGAGAGTGGAAAGGGGAAGAAGAAAGGCAAAGGGAAAAAGGTGGAAGATTCAGAAAGTGAAGATGATGTACCACTCCAGGATATTAAAAAGAAAGCAAGTCCAAATGAACAGTTACCAAAAAAGAAAGGTAAAGGAAAGGAGGAAGATGACGGAAAGTCGGACCATGTCCAGAAAGCTTCAGCCCTGCAAACTCCGGTGCGAAAATTAACTCAAGATAAAAACTCCGATGACTCTCCAAGGAGCATTTTTAAAATGTTTGAAAGCGGATTGATTCAGGAGGATCAACAGGTGACCACAGAAACCGACCAACCTGCTGTGTCTTCTTTAGTGACTGAGGTTCTAGAACTACCCATTACCTCTGGGAAGAAATCAGAAGAAGATGAAGGCCTTCCTTTATCAGATCCTGGCACGACTGGACAGAGTGATCAAATAAGTGTAATTGTTTCTAAAGATTCTGACCAAGTGATAGTGGAGTGTGAAGCCAAAGTGGAGGAAGTTAATTATGAGGATTTCATTACAGCAATAGGAGAGCCCAAAGTGATAGCAAAAAAAGAAACCGTGGAGGGTGAAACGAAGCCCGCGAAACCTGTGAAAAAGAAAACAAAGAAGTCAGAAGAAATCAAGGTGGATCAGAGTATGCTGGATTTGTTCAAACCTGATGTTGATGTGTCTAGCAAGAAAAAGGGTGGTGTTGGTGGGAAGAAGGGTGCCCCTTCAGCTCCAGATCCTGCTAAATTAGGGGAAAAGCCAGGTGACACCAAGCAAAAGTTGACAGAATTTGAAAAAGTTTCCTGTCACAAATCCTCAGATCCTGGCAAATCAGTGAAAGTGACCGGGGGTGAAAAGACTAGAAAAGATTCAGAGAAGGAAACATCACCTCATGGAAGGATTCGTCGAGATTCTGAAAAGGATAAGATAAAGAAGGATGTCAAGAAAAGTGAGACTCATGATAAATCTGAGAAAGATAAGCAAGATAGAAGTGAAAGTGACGTAAAACATGATAAAAAGGGAGCTAAGGATGTGAAAGTTAAGGTAGGTAAGGAAAGGAAGAAAGTGAAATCTGATCAAGAATCCGACGTAGTGGAGAAGGCTTCCACAAAGAATGAAAATTCAATAACCATGACAACTGAAGACACAGAGAAAACTGAACAAAAACAATTAAAAACAGATACGAAAGAGGAGAAGGTTAACAAAGAAAGTGAGAGTGTGGAGGTGAAAGATTCTGAATTGGAAAGTGAAAGCAGAAGTATAGGCATAGAAAAGAAAGAAGTGATAGGAAGTGAGATGTCGGAAAGTGAAGTGAAAGTAGAAAACAAGGAGGACACAAAATCAGAAAGCGCGATTATCCCTGAGGATAAAAGTGATGTTCACGACAAGAAAGAAACCAGCAAAGAAAAGGTCAAAGAAAAGTTGGAAAAAGAAGAAACAGTTTCTCAAAGTTCTAAGAAAGCAGAGGAGAACGATGGGAAAGAACATGAAGAAGTGAAGGTCACTCCAGGAAGCAGGGGTCAAAGAAAAGCTAAACTGAAGTTCCTGAAGGAAAAACTGCCAGAAATGACTGAAAAAGAGAAAAGACCAAAGAAGAAGAAACTAGTTAAAGACAAAAAACCAGCTGTGGAGGTAGAGGGAAAAGAAATGGACAGTGGTCAGTTTAATTTTCATGCATAATATACCCGTATTGTAGAACCACTTGTCCTGGGATGAACATTTTGGTTTGAGGAGAAGTAGAGCATTTATGGGGTCTTATCTTTACTGCAGAAACAGTCTCCTGATTATTCTTAGATTTATACATGTTCATCCGTATCACTAGAACAATGAAAATCTAACCCCAGTCTGTAATCAAACCCTGGTCTGTAATCGAACCCCGGTCTGTAATCAAACCCCAGTCTGTAATTAAACCCCGGTCTGTAATCTAACCCCAGTCTGTAATCAAACCCCGGTCTGTAATCAAACCCCGGTCTGTAATCTAACCCCGGTCTGTAATCGAACCCCGGTCTGTAATCAAACCCCAGTCTGTAATTAAACCCCGGTCTGTAATCTAACCCCAGTCTGTAATCAAACCCCGGTCTGTAATCAAACCCCGGTCTGTAATCGAACCCCGGTCTGTAATCTAACCCCGGTCTGTAATTGAACCCCGGTCTGTAATCTAACCCCAGTCTGTAATCGAACCCCGGTCTGTTTTAATTACTGAAACAACTTAAGTTTAACCCCAGTCCATAACACTCAAATCCCAGTACGTATCACTAGAACAATGAAAATCTAATCCCAGTACGTATTACGGGAACAATGAAAATCTAATCCCAGTATGTATTACGGGAACAATGAAAATCTAATCCCAGTATGTATTACGGGAACAATGAAAATCTAATACCAGTACGTATTACGGGAACAATGAAAATCTAATCCCAGTATGTATTACGGGAACAATGAAAATCTAATCCCAGTATGTATTACGGGAACAATGAAAATCTAATCCCAGTATGTATTACGGGAACAATGAAAATCTAATACCAGTACGTATTACGGGAACAATGAAAATCTAATCCCGGTGAAACTGAATGATGTTACTGTTTATTTTGTAAATATATTTTGATAGATACACTTTTGTATGGAATCATATAAATCTGACACGTGGAATTAATGATTGATCACTAATTTTTTGACATGCACATTTCATTCATATGTAGATGAGAGTGACGAGCTGGTTTTTAAGGACGATGAAAATGACTCTGACTATGAGGCACCAAATCAAAAGTACTGCATATGTAAACAGCCTTATGGCAAAAGGTGAGAAAAGTGACAATTTTGTCGGATGATATTTCATGTTAATTACTGAGAAATTACGTATGGGGATCATTTGTGTATCATCGATTGACTGTTACATGGTATTTTTTGTTGTTATACTTTCATGTAAATTAAATGAAAAGAAAGCGTCTGTTTTTACCAAAGTGGAAAGAAGGGGAGAATATGTTTCGATAACGGTGAAAAGGGGACAGCATGAATGAAATGAGAGAGAGAGAGAGAATTGAAACAATTAAGGAAATGGAAACAGAAATTGAATAAATTATATTGATATTTTGATTTTTTTTAAATGAATTGCAATGTGACCTGGTGTTTCTTTTTTCTTGTAAAAAAAAACCCATGTTATTCAATTTCATGTGGGCTAAAATGATTTCTTATTCAGGGTCCCACATGGCCCCTAAGGTACTTAGTCGAAGTTGGAACCCTGACAGCTTTATGATATATTATAATTCGTGTATCTTTGACAGTTTTATGATATGTTCTGATTCATGTATCATTGACAGTTTTATGATATGTTGTAATTTTTGTATCATTGACAGTTTTATGATATGTTGTAATTCGTGTATCATTGACAGTTTTATGATATGTTGTAATTCGTGTATCATTGACAGTTTTATGATAAATTGTGACTTGTGTATCATTGACAGTTTTATGATGTTGTAATTTGTGTATCATTGACAGTTTTATGATATGTTGTAATTCGTGTATCATTGACAGTTTTATGATAAATTGTGACTCGTGTATTATTGACAGGTTTATGATATGTTGTAATTCATATATCATTGACAGTTTATGATATGTTGTAATTCATGTATCATTGACAGGTTTATGATATGTTGCGACTCTTGTGAGAACTGGTATCATGGTTCGTGTGTTGGCATTACGAAAGCGAAGGGCAAGGAAATGGACAAGAACAACGAAGAGTACATGTGCCCCCCATGTAAAGGTCAGCAACCGGTGTTCATTGTTCTTACATGTTCCCCCCGTGTAAAGGTCAGCAACCAGTGTTCATTGTTCTTACATGTGCCCCCTGTGTAAAGGTCAGCAATCGGTGCTCATTGTTCTTTCAATCATGCATTCACTAATCAAAGCTTAAGTAAGCAGTGTCTCTACTCCAAAATTCAAATCTTCTCGGAACTTCTGCTGAACGTTGATCTATATATTCAGATTAAGTGTCGCCACTGACTTGAGTTGTAGCGTCAACAAAACTTTCTAGATTTATTGTATGCATGTATGTGTATCCATCTGTCAGTGTGTATGTCTGATAACTACCGACAAGTAAGAGCTGCATTGAACCTCGGGGTTGGGGTGGAACCACAAAAGGGGTCAAAGATATATATGCACATAGGAATGATTAGGAAAACGCTGTAAAAGTACACTCACGTGATGTTCACACCCCGACCACTGAGACCACGAGAAAACTTTCTAGCCTTACAGAGAGAGAGAAAATCTTTTTCTCCGAAATGGCATTGACACAAGTTATTGTCAGTGTGCTCCTATCGCATAAATTCATGTCAATTGATCTCCGACCTGGAGTGACTGACAGTGCTCCCACTGGACCAGAATTCCCTTTCGCCACTTTTTCGGGGAGTGGCGCGGCACAAATAATCACATGCTTTACAATTATTTCCATCATATTATATATTATTTTCTTCATTACACTTATTTTAGCATTTTTAATCAGTTACATTACTTAATCATATCCAGCTACCATACCTAAACATTTCTTTCTGAAATAATAAGAAGTTGATTTGTTTGATAAATTCTATTATGGAAATCAAAATTCAGGTAATAAATCATATAAATATAAAGCTTCATGATGCTACACCCCTCAGTGAAAACATTGTGTACATTGGCCAAAATGCAGATGTCACAAAACATCAAGCCCAATTTAGAGTCGTATCTCAACCATTCCCTATCAAATTTCCGTTTTTGTATGGAAGATTTTGCAATTTGGACAGAATCAGATGTTTGAGCAGGTGGGGTTGACTGTAAAGCCAAACATAGATATTTTTTTAAATTTTAGACTGACTAGGGTCAGAAGCTACAAGTTTAGTATCAAAATAGAATGGGGTGCATAGTCTTATGAGATTAGCATTTTTATACTGTTGTCTGTTGCGCACCGAACTTCAAAGAAAATTATTTATTAAAATTGCTATGTCCATATGAATGGTGACCGACCGCATTGTTTAAGAAATATTCGAACTAAAATCAAACACATTAAAATCTTGTAATCAACGAGTTTGGCCGCAAAAACAAACAATTGATGTATTCATATATACATTATAGACAATAATACGGCCAATTTAATTACCGGTCGGTTCTCTGGTTAAGAATTGACATTAATGTGGAGATGATAACACGATAATGAATAAGACTAAATGTTAAACAATTGACCACAGCAGGGTAAACAGCTGTCCGATGTACTTTATTACATAATCACCGACTTTTTTGCAGCCATAAATTACCTGAGGCTGTGACCAGCTCTGTCAATCTCTACCCAGAGTTATCGTTCCCGCTACGCTCCACTGCACCCTCTGGTGAGAGATTGCAGCTCTGTGTGCACTGGAGCGACGCGAGATTTCCGGTCGCACACGTTGACTGAATAAACTGATTTTTTTGACTGCATAAACAAACAGGCGATAATGTGTCATTGACAAAGGATTAAAAATACAATTTATTGCAAAAAGGGATTTTCGCCACTTTCAATTTTTTTTCGCCATTTTTGAAAAAAAATTCGCCATTGGCGAAAATGGCGAAGTCCAGCTCGAGCACTGGCGACTAATGCATTTTCAGGGTTTTGAGGTGCAACGACAATTTTAGTGTTGTTATCACCCTGCAGTTTATTGTTTAAGAGGATGCAGTAAGTTGTAACGGGACAGTTGTGTGTGTGGTTAACACTGAGCTTGTAGACACTTAACAAAAGGTGTTTGCTTGATTGTTTTGATACTCCTTATATACAATAGCTGTGTTATCAAGTAAGGAAGAATCCCTATTTTATTATGTTCCCCGAAATTATATAGTCACTGTCATATATCTCAGAAATAAGTAACAGGCAAATGGCTTTCAGACAAGGATCATTTTTGAAAGGTCAAGATCAATCAGAATATATACGTTTTATAAGGAAAAAGTTCCTTATTTCAACAGTTTTTGCACAGGTATTGATCACACAAATAAGGACCAGGTAAATGGCTTTCAGACAATGGTCACTCAAGGTCATTTTGTAACTCAACATATGCCTTATATATTGTATTTTTTAAAAGTCGTCATTTCAATGGTATTTTCACATTTATTGATCATTGTGCGAGTCGTATGAAGTAGTTCATTAGTTAGCTGCAGTTTGGGGAGCATCCATCAGTTTTACTGATCTTGGGGGGGGGGGGGGGGTCAAAAGGATCAATATTGGCTCAAGTGGCTTAATAAGAAAAATGCTTGTAATTACTCTAGAGGTCACAGTTTTTGCTCAATTGATTCAATACTTTACATGTAATTGTTTTATTAAGAGAGGGACTTTATAGAAAAAGCTTGTAGACACTCTAGACACTGTTTCTTTATTTAACTAGATACTTATATTTACTGATCACCAGTATTGTGAGGGGATGCACCACCTTTCAGAACTCTTGTTAATGTTTGTGACAATGCCCTGTGGTGATCCTGTATGTACTTGTATGCTGTGCTTGCCAAGCTTTGAAAATTTCCATAGGAAATTTCACATGTATAGACAATTTGCTCTAATTTCTGATCAGCCAAATGACTGAATTTCTAATCATCTTGAATTGGACCTCACATGTTTTATTAAAATAGAGAAGCAGACGTCTGGTAAAGGGAAGACAATTCAACATGCAGATAGCACAGTGTCTAGTGATAAAGAGGAGAAGCAGAGGAAGATGTCTAAAGGAGACAGACCAGGAAGTGCGGATAAGAGAAAGGAAGGGGAGCCGGAAAAACACGGAAAGGGAGAGCACCAGGAGAAATCGGGGAGGAAAAACTCAGAAAGGTCAGATGGGGAGAAGTCCAAGAGGAAGACGGAGCATCACGCAGAGACGCCTCACAAAAAGAAGAAGGAGGTGAGTTAGCTTAAACAGGAAGTAGATATAATGCATACTAAAGATACACTAGAAAAACAAAGCCACACTAGAAAACCAAAACCACACTAGAAAACCAAAACCATAAGAGAACAACAAAATCACACGAGAATAACGAAATCACACGAGAACAACAAAATCACACGAGAACAACAAAATCACACTAGAACAACAAAATCACACAAGAACAACAAAATCGCACGAGAACAACGAAACCACATGAGAACAACGAAATCACATGAGAACATCAAAATCACACGAGAACAACAAAATCACACAAGAACAACAAAATCGCACGAGAACATCAAAATCACACGAGAACAACAAAATCGCACGAGAACATCAAAATCACACGAGAACAACAAAATCACACAAGAACAACAAAATCGCACGAGAACAACGAAATCACACGAGAACAACAAAATCGCACGAGAACAACGAGAACAACAAAATCACACGAGAACATCAAAATCGCACGAGAACATCAAAATCACACGAGAACAACAAAATCTCACAAGAACAACAAAATCGCACGAGAACAACGAAATCACACGAGAACAACAAAATCACACAAGTGTTAATTTACACAAGACCATGAGGTTCCCTCCATTTAATATAACGCTAAAACTAACTCCCCAAACTGAAGAGTTACATAAACACAAAAGAAAGAGTTATCTAACTTAGCATAGAATTAACAATGAGAACATCAAAAGCACACGAGAACAACAAAATCACACGAGAACAACGAAATCATGCAAGAACATCAAAATCACACCAGAACAACAAAATCACACCAGAACAACAAAATTACACTAGAACATCAAAATCACAAGAGAACAGCAAAATCGCACAAGAACATCAAAATCAAAAGACAACATCAAAATCACAAGAGAACAACAAAATCACACGAGAATAAGAAAACCACACAAGAATTAAGTGTGGGGCCCAAATGAGAATGTAGTGAAAATGCATTTAATTCTAGATGTCCTAGATATCTTTTTCCCATCTGTGTATTGTGGATAAAATGCATGTTTTCTTCTATCAAAATTTTCAAGTTCCCTGACCCTGTGTCAGGGTTTTAGACTTTAGGGCAGAATACAAAAAGTTAATGCCATTTTGTAGATTGCATCTCTTTACTTTGATGCAATTTGACAAAATACTGTGTTATTAAAAGTGTTACGACTACCACCAAAATTGTGGAATTCATGACGCCTGGAATAGTTACTGAGTTATTAAAAGTGTTACGACTACCACAAAATTGTGGAATTCATGACCTGTTTAGAACCATTCATGTGCATTTATATTTGATCTAGGATAAATCCAATGGAAGCAGTCCTTTCACAAAAGTTCGACCTGGTGATGAAAAAAGAAAACATTCTCTTGACTCGAGAACATCAGAATCGCACTCCAAGAACAGGCACGACAGAGAGAGATCTCATTCTGTGTCTAAAGAACGAAGACGTGGGGATTCCACCTCAGGAAAAGTATTGTCATTTTAATTTGTCATTTAGTGTATATATACAAGTATTTAGAAATGTGTAATAATGTTTTCTGCATTTGAGGGACATTGTGTATGTTTTATGTTAGGAAGCATCGACACTCCAAGTAAAACGTAACTAAATGTCTCGTCATCTTTACAAGTGGAGGGTTATTGATTCGTTACCTCGGAGATGGGTGATAAAAAGTTTCATATCACTGAATCATTCGATGTTTATTACCGAAGGACAGATTACTCTAATTGTAAAAAAGGTGGATTTTATCTGTGTGCAGTGCACAAAGGTCTCTTGATAATATGATTATTATAATATTTGTAATATTTTCCTATTGAGTTGACATTGAACTAATGATAGAAACATTACTGAATTCTGTAACAGGACGTGACCTCTCAGAGATGTGTGAATTCTAACTGTAACAAGTACGCTAAGCAAGAATCTGTATATTGCTGCACAGACTGCATTCACCAGCACGCCAAAGACTCCCTCAGAGTTCTCAACAGATACGACGCAAAACGGGGCAAAACAGTGAGTAACAGAACAAGTACAGAAATAGTATGTACAGGTGACTCTAGAGGGCTTGAGCTTCAATATCTCATGGGTTTTTTATCTCTTGAAGTGAAAGCACGGTCTCGAAGTGAACAAGTCCGTGTAGTACATCTATGCACGATAAAGCTCTGTGTGTTGTTGAAATCAAGTTGATTACTGAAAAATATGGAGGATAACGTGTCAAAACAATTCCAGGATGTTGTAGATATTCACTTAAAATCTGAACCGTTATGATCAGACCTTTGGCAGATTTTTCTCAACCTTCAATTTCTCAATCTCTTGAAGTCAAAAGAGTTTTATCAAGGTCCCTTGAACTTCGAGTTATTGAGAGTCTCCTGTATACACGTATGTACATGTAACAGAACAAAGATTATATAAAATACCTCAGTATATCAGTTTAGAGAATTTGAAATGCAAATAATTTGGAAATGCTGAAAATTCTTCTCAAATATAGAAAATTTATCACTGAAATGATATTCGATTATATATTATGATATTCAACCAAAAAACTCCAAAACACTTCTGATAACAGTTTATTGCTGGTTTTGTTGAACATGAATTCACCATGATAATAGTTAAACTGATTCACGATTTTCCCTCAAAATTTGTTTTTCACTTTAAATGATCAAAATCTACTGTCTAATGTGTTCAAAGTATTTCACCAAATAATTAAGGTTATATATCATGATAGAAGCTCATTTTAGAGAGTTTATTATTTGTTTTGAAAAGAAAGATTGTTTTATACAAAGTTTTCAAAATAAATGGATATCGATCCTAGTTTATTATATATACAATGTATCACATTTCAAGTATACTAGATAAATTATGTCATTTAAAAGTTAAATTATGACTGTACAAAATTAATGAAGATGCTTTAAATTACAAAATAATCATTTCACTGGTTTGTTTGTAAGCATAAAAAGACTCGAGTCTTTGTCTGCATAACACAGAGTTGAGGCTAAAATATTGCTTTTATTCTTGCATTCATAAGGTCCAAATTCTGGTTGTCAACATTAAATGAGTTATATTTTTTATGTCCAACATTATATTAAAAACGGAAAATATTTTTTTCAAAAAATGTGAGCCAATCCCGTTTATTGCTGGTTTTGTTGAACATGAATTCACCATGGTAACAGTTAATGGCTGGTTTTGTTGAATATAAATTCACCATGGTAACAGTTAATGGCTAGTTTTGTTGAATATGAATTCACCATGGTAACAGTTAATGGCTGGTTTTGTTGAACATGAATTCACCATGGTAACAGTTAATGGCTGGTTTTGTTGAATATGAATGCACCATGGTAACAGTTAATGGCTGGTTTTGTTGAATATAAATTCACCATGGTAACAGTTAATGGCTGGTTTTGTTGAACAGCATGGTCCCCTCTGGCGTGTTCCTGTCAGAGAGAGGAAGACTGGACGGACTTATACGGGATCCAGTGCCCCACTTGAGAGTGTTCTGGTCACCTGGTTGTTACAGCACCCCACATTTGAAGTGTTACGACCCAAACTCTCCAGCACTGGCGGAAGTGAGTTTATATTGAAAGAAATACCTTATGAAATCTTGTTAAGTTATGATGCTGTATGTATCGGGTAAAAGTGCATACTCTACTGTCTTGATCTTAAATAAAATGGTAAAGACTACTGTCTTGATCGTAAATAAAATGGTAAGGGCCTCCGTGGCTGAGTGGTTAGAGCATCGCGCTCAAAATCACACGGCCCTCTCACCTCTGGTCGACGTGGGTTCGAATCCCGCTCGCGCCGGTAAGTGAATCTGGGTTCTCTCTTCCACCAATAAAAACTGGGCGCCACCAAATAACTGAAAAATTGTTGAGTGTGGCGGAAAACGGCAAAGCAATCAATCAATTAAATAAAATGGTGACACTTTTCTTTACAGATCATGATAAATCTAGAGATTCTCACCACAAGGAGAAATCTAAACATCACAAGTCCCCCTCCCATCATGACAGCAAGGACAGGCATGGCGACAGCAAAGATAAACCTAGCTATCGAGGACCAGCCCTAGACAAGGTGTCAGAGGAGGCAAAAGGCAAGAAAGAGGACGGGCCAGACGTCGTCCGACTCAATGTCAGGAAGTCCCTCAGAGATGGACTCCTAAACAGGTAAAGGAAGGTCCTAGCAATATGTGACACGGTATTCTTTTGAATGTTGCTTTGTGCTTCAACTTGGGGTAACACCTTAATGAGATGTGGTTAGATGTTTTAATGAGATGTGATTAGATATTGTTTTAATGAGATGTGATTAGATATTGTTTTAATGAGATGTGGTTAGATGTTTTAATGAGATGTGATTAGATAATGTTTTAATGAGATGTGATTAGATATTGTTTTAATGAGATGTGGTTAGATGTTTTAATGAGATGTGATTAGATAATGTTTTAATGGGATGTGATTAGATAATGTTTTAATGAGATGTGATTAGATATTGTTTTAATGAGATGTGATTAGATAATGTTTTAATGAGATGTGATCTGATTAGATAATGTTTTAATGAGATGTGATTAGATGTTGTCTTTACCTATAAAGTGTGATTCATGATTAATGTGTGGTAACAAAAATTGCCTCCTACATGTTCATGTCTAAAATCTAATTGTCTTAATGGTATTCAACACAACATCACTGTCATTAGATTCCTGTCTCTGAATAGCTTTATGGTATTCAGTCATTTTCTGCTGAGCAGTTGTATGTGATGCAAGTTGGTAAAGTTGAGAGTTGATGTTTGATTTGATTTTCTAGGGCTGAGGGAGCCGATGATGTCATGTTGTCCACCATTGAGATAAGAACGATAGCCCTGAAGATCGAGGAGGAACTATATTCAGTGTTCCAGGAGACGAGCCATAAATACAAAGCCAAATACCGAACTCTCATCTTCAACATCAAGGACTCCAGAAACCAGGTAATTATCTAAACACATTCTGTGTAGAACCGCTAGACTGAAGAGAAATGTACCAAAAAAAACCCACATCAAAATAGGCTCTGTATCTATTACACTAATAGATTTACTGTGCTGTCAGGATCTTGTGTCCAATAATTTTTTCTCTTTTTCGTATTTAGGGTCTGTTTCGTAAGATTCTGAATGGCCACATCAAGCCAAGTGACTTGGTGAAGATGTCTCCAGATGAGCTGGCCTCAAAGGAATTAGCAAGATGGAGAGAATTCGAAACAAAACATGTAAGATCGAATTCCAAACTTTTGACTAATACTGCCATTCGAAATTTACTTTGAAAATTGAGTATGTTCCATTTAAGTTCTGTAAAACATATTGTACCATTAGAAATGTGTAAAACTTTACTCACCAGCAACTGGAGATGATCGAGGCTGTTGAGAAGGAACACATGCTTGAGGGGCAACACATTGTGAAGAAAACACATAAAGGAGAAATCGATATGGATGAAGATCTCAGCACTTTAGAAGTAGGCTTTTAGTGACAAGAATATTTTATATCGAGAATCCACAGATTCAAAGTTTGAATACATGTGTGTATTTGTTATCAGAGGTTAATGTTTTTTCAGCTCATCCAGAGAATGAATTGGGGGATTATGATTGCAATCTGTCTGTTGGAAACTTTTCACATTTCGATGTGATCTCATGAACCACAGAACTAGCTTTCAACCAAACTGGGTACAAAGTTTGTTTTAGTGTTAAAAGGACTCAGTTTTCTTTAAATGAAGAATTGCATTTCCTTACAAGGGAAGGGATTAGGAATTAGGAGATGGTTAAAATGGAATTTTGGCAAATTGACAAAACTGTTTGAAGATTTTCCATAAAATATCATGCATTTTGTCCTACATTGAATTTTAGAAATTTGCACACCCATTTCAAAAATTTTTGAGAAAGTTTTTTTCAAGAAGTTTTCCAAAATAGGTGGCATGCTCTAAACGCAAGTGTGCACTATGCACAATACTGTATATGTATTTTTATGTAGGTATACACAACTAGGTTAAGGGCTTCCATAGTAAAATGCACAATATCCATGGGGTGAAATTGCACCTCAAATTCACAGGTATCATTATACTTGTTACGGATAAACACCGAAACGATACTACCCATACATGTATGTTGACTGTGACTGAGCTACCGTAAATTCCCCTCATGGTAATTTCACGTTACGTCAGTTAAATATCACGTAACACTTTATTTTTGGAAAACAGCAAGAGGCCCTACTCGTGAACAAAATTCAGGATTATGCGGGTAACCAGCTGAATTTTTATTGATATACTCAGAAATAAATAAAAATCCTTAACATCCGATTAATCTGAACTTTGCCACTGTTTCTGTAGTATGAGATTATTTATGTACATGAGGGAATTTTTAAACACATCAGTCATTCAGATTAGGGGCGATTTCAAGGTCACAATATATTATGAATCTCGCCTTTGTGCATACTACATGTATATATTAAAAATGGAGAATGGTTTGATATCATAAAGGAATAATATATATAATCATTTGACAAGAAATGTTATCACGTGTACAGCTTATCACTTGATAACAGTAGTAAATAGTGACAAAATATTATGACACTTTCCCCGCAGTACAACTATCAGAACATGTACGCTGTGACGTCCTTTTTCATTGTGACGTCATATGGTGCGAAGTGCACAGAGGTACATTTATAACAACACTGATTTTTCTCGGATAGCCTTAACTGAGCTGTGTAAATTTTATTGTTTCTATTCTTGGCCCCATCATCCATGTGTGTTTAAATCAAAAAGACATTAAAGACATTTTTTTCAAGATTAGGAGAACTGCAGTTTCTGAAATTAAAGCTATGTAAACATTGTCATAGACAGCAAGTTCCCATTTGTTTCCAGTTGTCCCTTTGTTTAGTTTGAAGCACAGGGATTTGTTCCAAGTTTTTGAGACGTGTTTCTTTTCATGGAAGAGTGAATCAGAAGACCATTATAGCCTGTGTACTGCATCTGTAGATTTAAAAAAGAGTTGGTTGTGAAAAGTACATTGTACATGTAGATATAAACAGATAATTTTGTTGAATTCCCTAGGATAAAGGAGTTGGATGTGGAAAGTACTGTACATGTAGATATAAACAATTTCATTGAATTCCCTAGGATAAAGGAGTAGGAAGAGAGAAGAAAGTCGACATGTCTCAAGAAGAAGAGGCTAATGTGGAGTCTTCGGACGTTACCATGGATACCACTGGTCAGCACAAGCTACACGTGTTTGACCTCAATTGTAGGATCTGTACGGGGAAAGTCGCACCACCAGTTGAGGAGTTGACGCCTAAAAAGGAGGTGATGGTGGCCAAACAGGTGGCAGAATCGCCCAAGGTAACTATACTTATAGGCCAAACAGGTGGCAGAATCGCCCAAGGTAACTATTCTTGGTAGATAAGGCCAATCAAAATTAATTGATAGATTAATTAATTGATAGATTATCATCCTCGCCCGCCCCATTTTTTTTTATTATCTTAAAAATTACGATTTCAAACAAACTTGCTTCCCAGTGGCATGAGTGAATGATTAAAGTCACAGAATGTTGGTTTTATATCTTCTACCTAGGGTTCTTTGAATGTTAACTTGATTAACACTTTGTGATGCCTTTTGTCATTAATTTTTTTTTCTCAGGAAATAAAAATTTTAAAATAAAATCCTCCCACCTGCCCCATAATTTTTTTGTGACCCCTGATGATAATCCACTAATTAAGTTGAATTGGCCTAATGCACTGTAAAATCGCATCATTTCATGGGGTTGAATTTTTTTTTGGTTTGTGGGAAATCAACATTGTCATGGAATCAAAATTGAAGGAATTAACATATTCAGGAGAACTACCTGCAAATTTCATTGATAATGAGTTGACATTCCATGGATAATGAAGTATTGAATTTAACCAGAGAAAGTAGATTAACAAAAATTTGTTATTTTACATATTGTTTATTGTTTACAGCTGGTAGTAGTGATTTCAGTGATGATAAAACTCTATGTTTGGTAGGGGCCTATAGCAGATTAATAAACATGCATATACATACATGTATATTGGGAGTATCTTATGAATAAGTAGAATATGTAAATTATTGAAATGAGTAAGTACACGGTATGAAATGTGAGAATTATAAGTGTATTTTGATATTCATAGAAAACAAAGGAGAAACAGCAGCACAAGAAATCTGAGGAGGAGCAGAAGAAAGCGGAGCTTGTGGTGAAGGAAGTCCTAAAGGCCATCCAGAAGGCCAAGGCAGAAGTTCCGCTGGCCGATTCCACGGTCACCGTCAGGTAAGGCAGATCCCGGGGCTCTTCTCTGTGGAATATTTTACATGTTGCGTATTCTATTCGAAACAAATTTTCTTGTGTAGCCATTTTGTTAAACTCTTCCCATAACCTTGTATTTGTTGTAATTCCTTAATGTTGATAGAATAACAAGGATTTGGTAGTGCGATATAGATGTGGAGTTTGTAGGTTTCAAACTCCCATGTGTCCTCTTGGTAAACTTTGTTCCCATAACAATATTGTGCAGTCGTATCATTTGAAGAATTGAAAATAGAAATAGGTTATTTAAGAGGATTTCACCGACAGGTCTCCAGATTCCGCCTTGCAGTCGGGCCTAGAGAAACCAAAGTTTACTCCATCAGGGCCCCAGTTGTGGAAGGGTTTTATCCAGATGCAGGATGTTGCCAAGTTTGTGACCACTGCCTATGCTGTGTCAGGACCTGCAGCCAAACTGGTAATTATCACGTCTTACCAAGTGATTAAGATTCCACTTGTTTGACTGAGTCAGAGTTACAGGGAACTCAGATACTTCCCCCTCCCCACCCAGGAATCCATAATACAAGGAACTGTTACGGGTACTGTGGAATCATTCAAATTCCTCAGGAGGGGGGAGGGGGGATTTTCGTCGTTAGCGGAGATTTTACAGTCTCATTTAGATGTAAATTCGTGGGTATGGTTTCTGTACATTGATTAGAAATTTTATGAATAGTGTATTTCGTTTCGTTGTGGTTTGAAATACTTGGGATATAAGTACTCACAAAATCCACGGATATTAAGCCCCCACCCCCATGATTCCACAGTAGTTGGTAGTTGATTTGGTATCGCAAAAAGTGTATGAGCTAAATATCCAGTTTGGCCTTTGAGTATATTCAGGAGGCATAATTTTTGTTCCATGACAGGATTTACCAGACACGATCCATGTGTGTGGAAGGATCGGGCCGGAACAGATCTGGGATTATTTGGCAAAGATGAAGAAGATAGGATCAAAAGTATGTAGTGCTACACAATCAAAGGTGCTACATGATTATCAGTTGTCAGATTATCAGTGATCAAATTCCTAATTGCAAATCCTTACATCTTTCCCAGAGTTTTTTAATCTGCTAATTACCCTTGGACTTTGAAATAAAATCTGAATCTAAAAAGCTAATTTATTTTCTTCTTTTTAAAAGTAATTAACACCTTGTTTGATTGAGTTGCTGCATCTGACTAAATTTGTCCTGGAATTAAGGGTTTGAGACATTTTGATTGGTTGTAATGTAGGACATTGTGATCATGAGGTTCATTCCCGGCGGAGATGAGGAGAAAACTCACTACATCAACCTGTACTCCTACCTGAACAGCCGAGCCAGGTGTGGCGTGGTGGGAAACAAGGCTAAACACATCAAAGATTTCTACATCCTCCCGTTGGCTTCCCACAGTCAAATTCCATCAGTACTCATGCCGTTTGATGGCCCAGGTACAGTATACTCCTGAATGGATTGTTAAGAAATGCTGCACTGAATTCTGGAGTGAATAGATAACATAGTATTTCATATCAAGCGTCTTGTGAAAATGAAGATGTTTTTCGTTGGAGTCAGTCTTTTTCCATTCCCTTAGTTTAAATTTGTTAGAAATTAGGATGTAATGAATTTCAAATCAAAGAATTACTGTACATTAAAATACTATTAGTTTGTTAGTGATAATCCTAGGATGTTTCAACTCGTTAGATTTCATGATAAAAGCATTTGCCTTTGAATTTAACATGAAGAATGTGAATTACAAAATGTGTTAAAGATGTAGAGATAGAAGGCAGGAATTACAAAATATGTGATAAATTTACGTAATATGTAAGGTAGGAATGTTTTGTGGTTTGTATATTGGAGAATGTAAAACAATGGGAGCTTAATGTCTTATTATCAGCTTTGTCCTGTGATTTCAAAGTACAAGCATTATAAATGTCAAATGACTTGTTGTTGGTAGATGTGTTTAAGTCTGCGATTATTATGGTTTTGTACTACTTTGGACATTCATAGTGTTTTTGTAAAGCATTTTGCCGTTATTTTTGCGAAAAATTGTCACAAAGAAACTTTTTGTGAGGCATTGTCGAACAGAAACTCTTTTGCATGGCATTGTTAAACAAAGTCAGGGATTTTTTTTTTTAACAGGACTTGAGGATAATCGACCCCATATGCTATTAGCAGTCATCGTCAAACAAAAACAGAAACGTCACAGTGACCATGATCATCGCCATGACAGCAAGAAATCCAAACATGATTACGAACATCATCGCAGTAAAAGCAGCACGAGTAAAGCATACGTTCCCCCCAGCTCCAAAAGTTCATCGAAAGGTATGCTATGTAGTCATTGGTTAACCAGCACCAATAGCACAGTTTCTCATGTTGTACTGTTAAAGCTTTGCATGCTCTGTTGTGCAAGTTCATAAGGGTGGAAGTACATGTTCACAGCAGCTTTGTTATTTATCAGATTTGTCCAGACCTACTAATAAGTCACAATATGATTCTTCATCATCTGAAACAAGTACCCCAGCATCAGGGGGTGGCACTCCTAAAGTTCCCCCCGTTCCTGGAGCCTCGATGGAGAAAAGTGACCCCATCATAAAGGCGTACGGAAAAGGGGCGGGACTTGTTGATGATGATCACGGTAAATGGGCAGCAAAAGGAAATTACTTTGTATGTAAAATTCATTTATTTACATTTTGTGTTAAGACTGATTTCCTTCTTTTGATTTTTCAGAGCAAGAGAGTAGAACATCCCCAGATGATATCCCGTATGATCCGGAGGACGACTCTCAACTTCCCTACAAGAAAGTCAAGATGGAGCGACATGACACCCCCGAAGAAAAACCCCTGCCAACATCTGTGGCAGACCTGATAGCCAGGATTTCAAAGTGCAATACCCCTACAGAGTCCACCTCTCTAACTGTGGCAGCTCTGTCCACGCTCAAGTCAACGCAGGAAAAAAGGCGGTTCCTTCTGGATCTTACTTCCAAGGTGGAGGAACAAAAGAAACTGTTAGAGAAAAAGCAAGTGGCCAAATTAACCGCCAGAACTTTAGTGTCTGCTATTTATGCCATCAGTGCTGCGTCTAAAGCCTTGGTTCCAACAGCCAAAGCTGCTGCTACCAAAACAAATTCTCCAACTGTGTCACAAACTTCAACCTCCACTGCTGAATCTCCAACAGTGTCCAAGCCGGCTACTGTGACACAGACATCTAGCGAGGAAGACAGTGTGATGGTCTCCTCGAGTTCAGACTCGACTCAGACTACCAGTACAGTCAAAGAGACAAAATCTGTTTCATTTTCTTCTGAAGTGACAGTGACTCGCGTGGCACCGGTGGAATATCCTGCAGAGGAGTTAAATTCAGGCCAGGATGTAGACATGAGGATAGGCACCCAGCCACCTCTGTCTAGTAACCCCAGTGGAGAAAGTAGTGCAGCTTCAATAGCAAGTGTGACTCCACCAAACTTTTACCTGGAGAACTCTGCCCTAACAAAGCAGGGCACTCCGGCTGAAGAAGCTAGTAAACCCATGAATCCATCGGAGATGCCCGAGGCTCTAAAATCTCTATTCTCGATAATTCCTAGTGTGAACTACAGTTACATGAGCAACATTAAGGACAAAAATGAAAAGGACACAAATGACCCTAACAAGATAGAAACCTTCCCCACCTCTTCTGGGCAATCCACAGTCATGCAGAAAGAGGAAAAACTGGAGGAGAGTTTGACAAAGGAAAAGAATATGTTTAATGTGTCTCTGTTGGACTTTGACTATGGGGACTCCGACAGTGATGGTGAAGAGTCCACAAAAACTCCACAGAGAAAACAAGGGGACGTAAAACGGGACAGCCTCAGTGTTTCTGTGGACGAGAGCAATACAGAAGAAAAATCTAGGACAGAATCTATAGGTGGATAGTCTATTTAACTGTACAATGTACTTTCATTTGCACCCGTTTATTTAGAATTCAAAAATTATATCTTTGCTATGTTAATTTTGCATGTATAATATGTACAGTATGTAGTCTCTTTACCACTCACCACATCAATAATGAATATTTTTTTAGGTGAAACAGCGAAAGAAAGGGACAGGGAATTGATGCCTCCACCCCCTCTACCAGTTGCTTTACTGAAGGATAATGGAACTCCACCCCCACCAGAATCAGAGTTACCTCCCTTACCCCCTGAGCCTCCTCCCCCACTCCCAGAACATGAACCAGAGGAGGAGATCCAGGAAGACAATAAAAAGAAGAAAAAGAAGGCTCCCAAGCCCCCACCAGAAATTGTTCTTACTCCTACCAACCCAGTGGGCAAAGCAATATTGGAAGCTACTTACCAGAAACTAGAATATCAGAAAATCCATCATATGAATGTTCCCCCACCTCCCTTACCCCCTCTGCCACTTCCACCAACAGGTGTTCCTCCTCCTACAGGTGTACCTCCACCTACAGGAATCCCACCCCCTACTCTACCCCCATTGTCATCAAGTGTCCAGAACATGTCTGGGCCACCAACAACATCAATTATGCCCATGCCGGGGCCGCCTCCTCCTTGCATGCCTATGCCAAGGCCACAATCAGGAATGCCCCCCATATCAGGGCCTCCTCCAATGTCCGGTACCACACAGACTATGCCCATGCCAGGGCCTCCACAATCAGGTATGCCTCTCCTGGGGCCTCCTCCAATGCCTATCCAGGGCATGCCACCACAATCCATGCCATTGCCCATGCATATGGGTCCGGGTTCAGAGGGACCACCCCCAATCCAGGGACCCTCTCAGATAACGCCCATGGAGGACCAGCGGCATAGACCACACAGACAATACCCAGACAAAGGTCAGTTTAATTTCACTCTCTTAGAATTTAAATCTCTTTTTTTCAAAATAAATTTTTAACATTTTGTATGTATACTGTTCCTCTTGTTGACCCTCTTCCTCCATGCTGATCTTTGTGCATTATAGGATATGCTGGCAAGGCCCATTGGGAGGATACAAGTTTGGTAGATGAGGCCTTGACCTTGCCATTAGAGGACCAGGATTTCAGAGATCGTGACTTCAGGTAACCGACATGTTGGATGGGGAAATTTTTTTGTGGCTAAAGAGTTGTCTTTCTTTACTACAGATTTTCGCAGAGTGTTTGAATTTTTGAGTATGTCTATATCAGGAAAACATTGTAAGATTCTCTCTCTCCCCCTCCGCTTAATGATTTTTCTGCACATTGATTTAAAAAGTTTTAATTCTTACTGTAGCAGACCTTTGTCTATATCTGTTTTAGCTCACCCGAGGTAATAGTAAGTGAGCATTACGGATCACCTGTTTGGTGTTCCTCCATCTTGGCGTTAACTTTACACATGATTTTTGACCTTGTATCCTTTTGGGCTATGTTAGGACCACAATATGGGGTCAAAAATTTTCATGGAGATATAGATTGAAATCTGTTTTTAAATCGCAACAACTGAACAGCATCAGTGCTAAAGTGACTCAGGTGAGCCATTTTGACCATGAACCTCTTGTTTTTAAACTGAGGGATCCGTGGGGGGGGCAACAGTTCAACGCATCAGCATGCTTGTCAAAAGATGTCAATTTTATCTCTTAAATATTTGAATTATAGGACAATTTTCTTCCCAGCTTCCCCTCCTTAAGTTAATAAATGCAATTAAATATTAAGTCATTTGTAAGCTAAATTTATCAAGCAGTTTAAATGCCATTAGATATTAAAGCTTGACATGGGCATTTGTGTTATTGTTAATATATACATGTATGTATGTGATGTTATTGTTAATATATGTATATATATGTATATGATGTTATATATAATTCTTTTAATGATTTTCTTAATATCAATAAAACTTGAATAAAAACATTCAACAAATAACTGATTTAATTAAATAAGTGATAATTTTCCAGGTGATGAATAACAATCTCATCCCTCTATACACAGATTTATAATTATATTTGTACAGTTATTTTATAATTTTCAGGTTTATTTCGGGTGATCAGATCCAGTTTTTAAAGAATTTTTGATAGTTGATATACTGTACATATGTACTGTGTTAGAGACCAGAATAATTCAAGATTGTTTTGGCTAATCGTCACATTTATGAAAAATATCGTAAAATATCAGCTTGATACTGACTACCCATTTTCCCAACTTCAGAAATAAGCAATCCCCAGAAAATCTGAGAAGTAAACAATCCCCAGAAAATCGAAATCCCTGCATATGTCAGCAGACGTTTCACAGCAATTATTTATCAGTCTGTCAGAAACATAATCTTAAATTTTCAATTCAATTGGTTAAGTAATTACAAGGAAAATTGAAAAACCTGGGTTAACAATTTGCCCCGGCTTGGTTTTGCCTACCCATTTTACCAACACTCCTTATCAGTAATTGAAGTCTGTTCGGCTTTCATTTGATCAGGATGTGCAAATTTTTAATATAAGTGTAGTTAAGATTTCCAATGCATCTCGCAGAAGTTCGATTTGTTTGTATCTAGTGTCCTTCATTCTTAAAATCTTAAATACTGTAAATGGGGAAATGATTGCGATGGTTTTAATTTTGCTATGTTTGTGGTCAGGGATTTTTCCGTGAAATTAAAACAACCGCAATCATTTTGCAAGTGTGACACAAGATGTTTTGGACAGTTACCAGTAATCCATTTGTAGCCAAATTTCCGTGAAAATAAAACCACCACAATTAGACCAATATGAAAAACCGCAAACTTTTAGCACCGCGAAATTAAAATCATTTACAGTATGATGATAAATTCAAAATACACCGCTATTAGTCATTCACTGATTCAAAATGACATTGCATGTACAGGTATGTTACACGTGATGCAGAATCATTTGCTTTAAAACAAAACATTCTGATTGTTATTTTCAAGACATGGGGAGGATGTAGATGAAAGGAAACGACCATGGAAAGGCCATAGACAGAAGTTTCCCCCACCCTGGGCCCAGGATGTGGACCACAGACACCCGAAGGACACGGGTCCCCCTCCCGTGATGTCGGAGGACAGGGACTTCCGACACTACTCCCACAGCAGAGACAGTGATTACAGAGACTATACTGACGACAGCAGACTAGAATACACGGAAGACCAAGACTACAGGGCACAGGAACGAGGGCATCATCGGAGGCGGAAAAAACGACGGGGAGGCAGCCCAGAGACGTCGTCCTACAAAAAATCCCGGCAACAAGAGAGAGACGGGCACTATCACGGCAAAGGTGGTGACACTGACAAAGTAAAGACAGAGGAGGAACAGGGTTCTCAAGAAAAAGTGGGAAATGAATTACCCAAACCTGTTCCTCCACCGGGAGTGGTTTCTACGGAAGAGGACCCACCTGTGGGAAAGCCGGGGTCCTCTCATCAGAAATCCGCCCCTCCCAGGGTCCAGCCTGCCCCTCCCGGGGTAGATGACTGGAAATAATGGCCATTGTCTCTGTATAATGTTTGTTCTTTTTAATTGTTGTGAAAGCTGTTTTGAACAACTGTGCATATAGTATTATTTTTAATTCTACCTAATTATAAATGTATTTAATGATCTGGAAGACTAGCATCGTTTTGGATCTTTTTAGCCATACAAGTGCAATTTTTTGTGCAACTCCAGGTTTTTGTGTCGGGAGAAGCAAATTTGGGGAAATTCTATTTGAAAGCTTGTGTCTTACAACCTGTGCACAGTTTGTGTTTTTTGAGGTCTGTCATGAATGAGCTCTTCTGACAGCGGTTTGATACAATCATGAGACTATATTTTTACTGTCGGTATCAGTCACCTGTTGTGATGCCCCTGCTATCTTTATAACATACTCCTGTAAGGGTGAACACTTATATACTCCATCATTGTGGTTTTTTGTTTTTTTGTTGTTTTTTTTTTTTTAAATCTGCTCGTATGGTGAACTCGTACTCTGCATTTGGTGTTGAGTTTTAAATGCTCTGTGACTGGAGCAATGGGATAGCAATGAAAGGTAAGATTCATTCATGTGGAAATTTTACTGGCATCAGCATTCTCTGGTCCTGATAGGCAATCTATGAGCAGACGTCACTGGTGGAATGCCTTTAACACGGCTGCTGTGGTGTTCATTTTGTGCTGCTCCCTAGTTGCAGCTGAAGAATGGAATAGAATGTATTTTGTTTAAAATGACCTTGGAGCCTTCTTGATGTGAAATATTGGTGTTCTCTCATTAAAACTCTTATGTAATACCCCGATATATTATGATTTGCCCAACAGCAATGTATATGTATTTGAATGTAAAACCTTCATAAGAAAAATCAATGATTAAAACTTGGCTTTTTTCAACATTCATGTAAAGTCAAATCAATATTGCCTATTGTCTCATTAGCCATAATTGTTTACCATTTGCATAGAACTTGTTGTCCTTTCAGTTCTATACGTGGTAATGGATAAGAATTATCACTTTGTAGGATTAAACCAGCATGGACTCCCATCCTGCTAATGTATGCCTACTACCTTACCCCCTACAATCAGTTGTGTCCAAGGCTTTGTTTTCTGTTTATTGTTGTTGATGAATTAGTTTCAATATTGAATGGAGTAATTGTTACGATATTTTTAGTTGCAGTGATTGGTTTGAATGGAATAAAAACCAGTCTTCTGTTATTTAGTTGTTGTATTTAAAATAGGGAGTTTTATTAACCATTTTCCTGCTATTCAATCTGAGTTCATCTTGTGAGGAGACTAAAACCAGAGTCCTCTTTTCCCTCCAGCAGTAATTATTTGGGCAACAAAACACTTTTGCACGTATCAGTTTATTGTGGTGCTGGGTATGTTATTGGTTGTCTTTGTAAATAACTATTTGGTCCACGGGAATTATTTTGTGAAGGGGTTGGAGAAGGGTAATACGACAGAGCGGCATCATTTGTCTGTCCATCTAGTAGCACATTGTGTATCCAAAAAATAAAAAGGGAATATAAAGCCAAGGGTTAATGAGAAGTAGAGCAGATCGTAAACCCTTGGCTAGCGAAGATGACTTGGTACACATTTCCAATGATAAGAAGAAGAAGCCTGTTATTTTCCAAGGTCGGATGTCGTGCTCCAACCAATTTTATAGGCACATAATAGAAATGGTACTATAAGGGCTAGGATATTAATCAAACCTGATGCACGGTCATTCATCGTAGTTGTGAGTCTGTTACCGCCTTGTGGGTCTGATGAAAACGTTGCACAATTTTCCAATTATTTAAAAAGGAGAAAATCGTTTGTTTTCAAAGGTCAAGGTCAAACTTGCATTTTAATTTTATCAGCAAACAAGAACAGTACTATTAGGCTAGGTGTACTGGTAATCAAATTTTAAGCACACATTCAATCACCACAGACCTTTTTAACTACGATGAATGAACTTGCATCAGGTTTGATTAGTATCCTAGCCCTAATAGTACCATTTCTATCTTTTATGTGCCAATAGAATTGGTGTGTGTCTGTCCATCGACACCATGTGGGGTGTGTTTACATATGGTGAGAGAAGGGTAACTTGTTTCTCAAGGATAGGGCGATACTTCTTTTTTAAGTCGTGAATTAAAATCTACGAACAAGACTAGGATCATCAAACTTGATACACAACTAGAACATGGTCTTGGTGGCCAGGATATTTTGATAAGTTAAAAGTTTTGCTTCTCGAGTTATACTTCATTATTAGAATGAAATCTTTCTTCATTTTGATGTGTAATAACACCGTTTTCATGATACTCGCCCACATTAGTGTGAGTCTTCAAAGAACACTCAAAAACTACTTTTTAACCAAAGAATGCTTTATCTGGATGTCAGTAATTCTTTCATCGTCGGAAACCCTCGGGTCGGTCGCACTTCTGTTACCTCTACAACTGGGTTTTTTCTCCTGAATATATTGTACGGGAGTATTTTTGCAGTGTGAGTGTTGCGGTGATGTCTTGATCTGAATTAGAAATATTACGTAGCTGCAGGTCGGTATATCTCTGCGATAGACTGTCCCCACATTTCACCGGAGAGCTACGGATCACGGGAGACGGACGGGGAATATATCAAGTAGACAAGGGAAAGTTTCTTGTAAAGCAGAATTCATTAAGCCATCCCTTTATGTGTTCACCATGGGAAATACAGTGATGGACAGTATTTTGTTGCAGTCTTATTGGTGTTGCTTGTTGCACGTGGTCCTTACGAAAGTACTGGATTCCCGCAGTGCACATGCCTTTAGTCGTGAGGCGTACAGGAAACAACAAACGGGTGTATGTATATGTAGGAAGAACAAAACATCTCGAGGGGGCTTATGACTTCGCTAATTGACATTTTCATTTTATCCTGTTGGTAAACAATATTTCCCATATCCTGCCAGATGTATTTGAATCACTCCCCGGTCTGATGGTGGCTTGATTAATATAATTCAGTAGGAGTTGGAAATTTTTATTCCATCGATGTAAATGAAATTTGCCATCCAGTATCAGACTCACACTGGCGGATTTAGAAGGGGCGTTGCCCCCCCCCCCCCCCCCCCCCCCCCCCCCCCCCATAAAATTATCAAAGTTTAGGTTACAAATCAGTGCGTACTATGAAAAGAGGGAAAATCCAATGATATCTTTAATAATTGATTCTAAAAGGTGAAAGTCCCTAATCCGTCACAAACAAAACCGAACGTACAACAGCAAGAAAACCTCTCTTTTGCTCAAACGTCGAGGCGTTGGTCCTTCACTGACTCATTTCATCAGTTCAAGCTAGCCTTCTTACATTTTCATTAGATACCATTCACTTTTGTTATATAAATCAGTAATTCAGTATGTGGAAATAACTATATTTGCATACCGAAATAATGGAAAATGTACATGAACATTGTCAAAACAAGGAGGTATGCCCACCCGGCCCCCACCCCCGCCTTTGCTATATGGCTGAAATATATATCTAACAATATTTGTGTATATGACATGTACATGTGTATATTGTATCATGTACATGTAGTTATAATGTTTAATTATATATGGATGTGTGTGTGTTGAACTACTCGGGTTGTTCAGTAACAACGGGGATCTTGAGGGTGGATTTTCAAATTTAAGGTAAATCGTGGTCTCTTGTTTAGAAATATGTTCTAAACGATAAAAGAAGCAATAATTTCTTCCACTCCCGGAGAAATAAATGACAAAATCTTTTAATTTCTTGGAGAACTTCAGTAATATTTTTTCCCCAAACCCTTAAAATGTGCGTCATTTTATAAATTTTACCTTATTAAAAATGATAGAAAATAGTACAAATGACTAAATAGGAGACATATTTCAAACCCTATAAAATCCCAGACCCCCTGCCTCCTAAAGTTACGCCCCCCCGTAACCGCAATTCCTGGATCCGCCTCTGTAAGGCCCCTTTTTGGTGACCAAAATTTAAAAAAAAAAATTGTAAAACGGCAAGAATATAAGATGTGACAATATACATACAAACAAGTGCCGATAAAAACATATTCACAGTATAGCTATACAATCTATTTTCAAGAAACTAACCTAAAAAGCCTCAAAACCCTGCAACCCCCAGACCCTCCCTTTTAACAAATCTTGGATTTGCCAGTATACTTAGGTCAGCATATGATACGCTCATAGATTTAGTCTAGATCCGCTCCTTAAATGTAAGGCGTTGACACGGGTGGATTACAAAACAGCGCGTTCTGCAAGTTCAATATCAAGCTCTTTGTGGTGATGTTTGGAAACAGAAGTCGGCAAATTCAGGATGTGTGCCATTGTACCTTAACATGTAAGTCACATTTATGTAGATTTCCTATTTCATGAAAATCCACGATATTAAATTAAAAGCGATTTGTTATGCACAATAGATTTCTCAATGACACGAGAAATTTGTTGATCGTGCCACATTTTCGGAGTCGCGCTGTGCTGTTTTATGCATTCAGACGTGTCTGTTGATTGGATTCAGATCCACAAACTACGATTAAAATGTTTTCTGTATCGGATTGAACCCTAAGTCACTGTTGATTAAAGTCTGTATATTGTCCTCAGTTTGTCAATATTTACGTTCACCAGTACGGAATAACGCACTGTAGTGTGTGCAGTTAGGGACATAAATCAAAAGTTTATTTGGTAAATATGATTACCCCTACTCCTTTTAAAGCAATGTCCCCCGATCCGATACTCTTATCACAAAACCTTTTGTTTTATGTTGGCAGGAAAATAGAACCCCAGGACACAATATTATTGGATTGTTTATAATCTGACAATTCAAAATGACTGACATTGAGATTCAAAATAGACAACAGCCAATGGAAGGGGAAATAACTGAACAACCAGAGGCTGAAAAGACAAGGTATTCATTCTTCTCATAAACCAATAGCTACACGGCATAGAGATAATTTTACAATAGTTTATACAAACATTTTTTGTTCAAAGCAAGGCGTACATATAATAAAATATATAGGCCCTATGTAGATAAAACAGGCCTATACAATGCATACATATGTAGGTGTCATTCAGGAGGACACACCTTTGTATTAATCATGTTAATAACTCTCATAACTGCACAAATTTCTCAAATTCTTTACATTGTGCGATTGAAACAAATTTTTATACTTTATAATATTTGCGCCCATGCTCTGTCTTAAAAAAATTTATTACAAAAATCCATTCGTTTAGGACTCAACGTCAGCCACCAATGGAAGGAGCAATAATAAAACGCCCAGCAATGCAGGGGGCAGTTATCCAACGTCAACCCCAAATGCAGGGGGCAATTATACAACGTCAGCCCCAAATGCAGGGGGCGATTATTCAACGTCAGCCCCAAATGCAGGGGGCGATTATTCAACGTCAGCCCGGACGGCGGCAGCCCATGGAAGGGGCAATTATCAGTAGGTTTACATTTGGAAGGGCATGCGTTATTTTTGCAAATGCATGTAGGCCTATGTATGAAGATCCCACCCATCCCCCACCCACACCACCCACTCACCAAAAAAAAAAAAAAAAAAAAAAAAACAGGAAAGATGACCTTTTTTGAGTTCCATTTCGGTTTTTTTTAAAATTATATTTTCAGAACAACCCACCCCCTAAAAACCCACTCTTTTAATTTCCTCAATACAACCATGCATTAACTGTTGTTTCATTTGACGAGAGAGAGAGAGATAGATAGATAGAGAGAGAGAGAGAGAGAGAGAGAGAGAGAGAGAGAACTAATGCTGTTGTTGTGATACGTTGTCCTTTTCCTCTGATTCTATTTTGGCGATTTTTTTTAAATATAGAAATGAGAAAATGGATGGAACACCCTGGGGCAATTGAAGGCGTACCCCCGGGCATGGAACCTCTTGTTGGACTGGATCACGTCCTTGTCAAACAGATCATGGAATATAACGAAAGTATGCAACTCTCACATGTTCTGTAATGTATGTGTACTAGTATAACTTCAAACGAATGAATCAGATTTTTTTTCAGAAAAAAATGAAGACTGCGAATTACGCTGATTTTAAAAGTTCTATATGATACTTTCGAATATTTCTGTCCTATTGTTTTCATTATATTTACGTTATTTTTGTGATTTGGAGATACTGTAGTTCTGATTATTAGGGTTATTCATTTAATGTAATGTTTGTTTAGAAGTGCATGTACATGAAGGTAGAAAAAAATCTTGTAAAAAAACCAAGCACATGTATGTTCAAACTTTTTTTTCATAGATTCGTCGCCCACTCCGAACTCTTGAAAATGGAGAGCTAAAAGATTAATTGCGAGTGATTAGTGAGTTTTTAAAGGGGCATGGTCACGATTTGAGATGAACATTTTATTTTCCCACTTTTAATGTTTACAAGGTTATTTCTAATGATCATCAGCAAATTGTATTTCACGAGAGAGTTATGTAAACAAGCCTGTGTCCTGTTTTTTGATTATTTTTTTTTTCAAGTTACAAGTTAACTCTGAACGCAATTGTTCATCAAGTGATTACTTGGGCTGTATTTTTTCACAGGTGACTATAATATTTACCTTATTTGTTGTTGGTCTTTATGTTTCTTAAATGACTACTATAAAGTCTGTAATCTTATCTACAACCAAGTAACTACCAAGTCATTTAATCTACAATCACGTGACTATACCAAGTCTGTCATTTAATCTACAATCACGTGACTATACCAAGTCTGTAAGCTTATCTACAACCAAGTGACTATACCAATTCTGTATTTTATCTACAATCACGAGGCTATACCAAGTCTCTAATTTATCTACGATCATGTGACTATACCAAGTCTCTAATTTATCTACAATCACGTGACTATACCAAGTCTCTAATTTATCTACAACCAAGTGACTATACCAATTCTGTATTTTATCTACAATCACGAGGCTATACCAAGTCTCTAATTTAACTACAATCACGTGACTATACCAAGTCTCTAATTTATCTACAATCACGTGACTATACAAGGTCTGTAATTTTATCTACAATCACGTGACTATATCCAGTATGTAATTAATCTACAATCATGTGACTATACCAAGTCTGTATTGACTACCAAGTCTGTAATTTTATCTACAATCACGTGACTATATCCAGTATGTAATTCATCTACAATCATGTGACTATACCAAGTCTGTATTGACTACCAAGTCTGTAATTTTAAGAAGTGAATATCTATTGGATCTCTATTTTTATCTATATTCAAGTGACTGTTTTAAAAGTCTGTATTATTTTTAAAATTGGCTAATAAGTCTGTTGGGTCTGATTTTTCTTTTAAATTTCTGTTTTACAAGTGACCACGCAATATTCTGTGTCTAGGTTTTTAGGTCTAGGTGGGATTTTTCAATAGTGACCACGCATTAGGTTTTTTGTAAGTTTAAGTGTGTGTGGTTGTGGGTTTTTGGTTTTACAAGTGACCACGCATTAGGTTTTTTGTAAGTTTAAGTGTGTGTGGTTGTGGGTTTTTGGTTTTACAAGTGACCACGCATTAGGTTTTTTGTAAGTTTAAGTGTGTGTGGTTGTGGGTTTTTGGTTTTACAAGTGACCACGCATTAGGTTTTTTGTAAGTTTAAGTGTGTGTGGTTGTGGGTTTTTGGTTTTACAAGTGACCACGCATTAGGTTTTTTGTAAGTTTAAGTGTGTGTGGTTGTGGGTTTTTGGTTTTACAAGTGACCACGCATTAGGTTTTTTGTAAGTTTAAGTGTGTGTGGTTGTGGGTTTTTGGTTTTACAAGTGACCACGCATTAGGTTTTTTTGTAAGTTTAAGTGTGTGTGGTTGTGGGTTTTTGGTTTTACAAGTGACCACGCATTAGGTTTTTTTGTAAGTTTAAGTGTGTGTGGTTGTGGGTTTTTGGTTTTACAAGTGACCACGCATTAGGTTTTTTGTAAGTTTAAGTGTGTGTGGTTGTGGGTTTTTGGTTTTACAAGTGACCACGCATTAGGTTTTTTGTAAGTTTAAGTGTGTGTGGTTGTGGGTTTTTGGTTTTACAAGTGACCACGCATTAGGTTTTTTGTAAGTTTAAGTGTGTGTGGTTGTGGGTTTTTGGTTTTACAAGTGACCACGCATTAGGTTTTTTGTAAGTTTAAGTGTGTGTGGTTGTGGGTTTTTGGTTTTACAAGTGACCACGCATTAGGTTTTTTGTAAGTTTAAGTGTGTGTGGTTGTGGGTTTTTGGTTTTACAAGTGACCACGCATTAGGTTTTTTGTAAGTTTAAGTGTGTGTGGTTGTGGGTTTTTGGTTTTACAAGTGACCACGCATTAGGTTTTTTGTAAGTTTAAGTGTGTGTGGTTGTGGGTTTTTGGTTTTACAAGTGACCACGCATTAGGTTTTTTGTAAGTTTAAGTGTGTGTGGTTGTGGGTTTTTGGTTTTACAAGTGACCACGCATTAGGTTTTTTGTAAGTTTAAGTGTGTGTGGTTGTGGGTTTTTGGTTTTACAAGTGACCACGCATTAGGTTTTTTTGTAAGTTTAAGTGTGTGTGGTTGTGGGTTTTTGGTTTTACAAGTGACCACGCATTAGGTTTTTTTGTAAGTTTAAGTGTGTGTGGTTGTGGGTTTTTGGTTTTACAAGTGACCACGCATTAGGTTTTTTGTAAGTTTAAGTGTGTGTGGTTGTGGGTTTTTGGTTTTACAAGTGACCACGCATTAGGTTTTTTGTAAGTTTAAGTGTGTGTGGTTGTGGGTTTTTGGTTTTACAAGTGACCACGCATTAGGTTTTTTGTAAGTTTAAGTGTGTGTGGTTGTGGGTTTTTGGTTTTACAAGTGACCACGCATTAGGTTTTTTGTAAGTTTAAGTGTGTGTGGTTGTGGGTTTTTGGTTTTACAAGTGACCACGCATTAGGTTTTTTTGTAAGTTTAAGTGTGTGTGGTTGTGGGTTTTTGGTTTTACAAGTGACCACGCATTAGGTTTTTTTGTAAGTTTAAGTGTGTGTGGTTGTGGGTTTTTGGTTTTACAAGTGACCACGCATTAGGTTTTTTGTAAGTTTAAGTGTGTGTGGTTGTGGGTTTTTGGTTTTACAAGTGACCACGCATTAGGTTTTTTGTAAGTTTAAGTGTGTGTGGTTGTGGGTTTTTGGTTTTACAAGTGACCACGCATTAGGTTTTTTTGTAAGTTTAAGTGTGTGTGGTTGTGGGTTTTTGGTTTTACAAGTGACCACGCATTAGGTTTTTTTGTAAGTTTAAGTGTGTGTGGTTGTGGGTTTTTGGTTTTACAAGTGACCACGCATTAGGTTTTTTGTAAGTTTAAGTGTGTGTGGTTGTGGGTTTTTGGTTTTACAAGTGACCACGCATTAGGTTTTTTGTAAGTTTAAGTGTGTGTGGTTGTGGGTTTTTGGTTTTACAAGTGACCACGCATTAGGTTTTTTGTAAGTTTAAGTGTGTGTGGTTGTGGGTTTTTGGTTTTACAAGTGACCACGCATTAGGTTTTTTGTAAGTTTAAGTGTGTGTGGTTGTGGGTTTTTGGTTTTACAAGTGACCACGCATTAGGTTTTTTGTAAGTTTAAGTGTGTGTGGTTGTGGGTTTTTGGTTTTACAAGTGACCACGCATTAGGTTTTTTGTAAGTTTAAGTGTGTGTGGTTGTGGGTTTTTGGTTTTACAAGTGACCACGCATTAGGTTTTTTGTAAGTTTAAGTGTGTGTGGTTGTGGGTTTTTGGTTTTACAAGTGACCACGCATTAGGTTTTTTGTAAGTTTAAGTGTGTGTGGTTGTGGGTTTTTGGTTTTACAAGTGACCACGCATTAGGTTTTTTTGTAAGTTTAAGTGTGTGTGGTTGTGGGTTTTTGGTTTTACAAGTGACCACGCATTAGGTTTTTTGTAAGTTTAAGTGTGTGTGGTTGTGGGTTTTTGGTTTTACAAGTGACCACGCATTAGGTTTTTTTGTAAGTTTAAGTGTGTGTGGTTGTGGGTTTTTGGTTTTACAAGTGACCACGCATTAGGTTTTTTCTAAGTTTAAGTGTGTGTGGTTGTGGGTTTTTGGTTTTACAAGTGACCACGCATTAGGTTTTTTTGTAAGTTTAAGTGTGTGTGGTTGTGGGTTTTTGGTTTTACAAGTGACCACGCATTAGGTTTTTTTGTAAGTTTAAGTGTGTGTGGTTGTGGGTTTTTGGTTTTACAAGTGACCACGCATTATTCTTATTTTAGGTACAGGTCTTAGGTCTAGGTGTTTTTGTTTATTAAGTCTGTATTTTGTTTACAGGTGACCACATATTAAGTCTGTATTTTTTTGTATTACTGTCAAACGACTGCTAAGTCTGTATTTTTTGTTTTATCAAGTGACTTCAGGGTCTGAGGGAAGAAACGAGTACGACATTCTGAATAAGTTGGGGGAGCAGATCTACAAGATTAAGGAGCGTAAGTACAAAGGACAATAGGGACCAGTTGCACAAAACGTCAGTTAAGTGTTGCCGACAGTTAACTTCAAGTTAACGCTATATAAATATTCAAGTAACTGTCGGTTAAAGTTAACTAACCTTGTACAACTGAGCCCAGAGGAATTGGACTTTAAAGTGTAGTAAGAGGGTTCAGTCAGGAAGTTACAGTGTAGTACGAGGGTTCAGTTGGAGACCTTCAGGAAGTTACAGTGTAGTACGAGGGTTCAGTTGGAGACCTTCAGGAAGTTACAGTGTAGTAAGAGGGTTCAGTTGGAGACCTTCAGGAAGTTACAGTGTAGTACGAGGGTTCAGTTGGAGACCTTCAGGAAGTTACAGTGTAGTAAGAGGGTTCAGTTGGAGACCTTAAGAAAGTTACAGTGTAGTAAGAGGGTTCAGTTGATGATGTGTAGATATTTTTAATGATATTATAGGCGCTTTTCAGAAATGCTATTGGAATTTTAGCAGACGAGGTTTGGATGACACTTTTTATGTCACAACAGCAAATCAAACACAATAACTTGTTTTCTGAATTCATGACGTCAACAAATGTTTGCTACTGTTTTGGGGAGAGTGCTGGTGTTGTACAGCGTAGAGTTCTCCCTTCTGCATTGTAACCCCCCCCCCCCCCCCCGCCCGAAAAAACCAGACCCAGTAAAGACATTATACTGTAAGGGGGTGTCCTAGTATTAATGGATTTCCCTCCTCTATTTGAAGTCAGAAAAACCGCCATGGGATAGAATTTTCTCCATCTCCTTTCCGGATTTTTATTAAGCTTGTGTTTCCGAACCACTTTTGGTATGTCATAGAATCCCTCCTTGATTCTGTCATCCAATGTTGAAGTGAGGACATGCTACTACTCGGAAACACTATTGATAAGGACGATACATCTGAACTGTAAATATTCAGGATACATGAACAGGATATAAAGATTAATTTAGACGAGTCATTTCTCAGTAGCAATACCATGTTTGTTGTTCAAATTTGGATGAAACCGCTAAAAATTCGGAAGATGCATTTGACCTACATGTTCTGAATGAGTGATAGGTAAAGTTTTATATCTGAGCCATTACTCAGTGGCTGTATTTCCTACATGTTTATGGTTTAAACTTGCACGAATGATGCACCTTCGATAATATATGTTATGTGTATCTGACGTACATTTTCTGGACGAGCAATTAGGTTAACGTTTTTAATCACTTCAGTGGCTAACCAGATGAAATCAATCGAACACGCACGCTACATCTCTTTCTCCACAGACCCCCGACCCCCGGGGCGAGCTCTGTTGCTTTCTGACTGTTAGAATACCAACCCCGGGCGAGCTCTGTTGTCTCCTGACATTTAGAATATTCCCTGGGCGAGCTGTGCTGTCTCCTGACAATTGGAATATTCCCCGGGCGAGCTGTGCTGTCTCCTGATATTTAGAATATCCCTTGGGCGAGCTCTGCTGACTCCTGACATTTAGAATATCCCGGGGCGAGCCCTGCTGACTCCTGACATTTAGAATATCCAGGGGCGAGCCCTGCTGACATTTAGAATATCCCGGGGCGAGCCCTGCTGACTCCTGACATTTAGAATACCCCCCCCCCCCCCCCCGGGGCGAGCTCTGCTGTATCCTGACATTTAGAATATCCCTCCCCGGGCGAGCTCTGTTGTTTCCAACAATAATGGATTATCTCCCTCTTTACTGCTGTTCTGTTCTGTACTGCCAGAGTTGTTTCTTACGTTTGCAGGGTCTGAGGAGTTACAGAGAATAATGTACGGAAACTGCCGAGCCTTCATTTTCCCAGTCCGTGATAGGTCGGGACAGGTATTTATTTTTGGGTAGCCCAAATTTTTATCTTTGAAAGGTAATTCAAATTTTAGATGGATAAAGAGAAATTCAGAGATACAGTATCCCCATGCCTTTTGTCTGCGCTTTTCAAACGTTAAATATCGTCTTGTATATTTTAACTATTTACGGTTCCGGGTGTAAGAGTCAAAGTAGAATTTTGCAGACGATTTTGATTTCCATTACAATTAAAGGAGGTGATGCGACTCAGTCATGAGAAATGCCAAGGTTGCACATGTTCCTGTATTCAAACAACGCCTGATTGGGGATTCGAAATTCCAATCGAAGCGCCACCTGGTGTAGTATTAGGTTATTCCAAGGAATGGTAAACGTTACTTTGAATTTTTTAATTTTGCGTGATATAAACATCAAAAATCTAAACGATTCTTGTGATATTTAGGTAAAAGAACGACAATGTGTACCTCCGCTTTACTCCATCCTTGAACACTCTAAAAATAGAAGAAAAAAAATAATAGAAAACTCATCGTTATAGACTTGCCTGACATAGTGTTGACCAGATATAATATATATTTTCCGTATGGAGGCTAATTCTTCATGAAGACTTCGATAAACACTTTTTATCATAACTTTATTCTGTTTAACACACATTTCTGGAAAATATGAAATATTACTGTTTAAAATATTTTCATCACATACAAAAATGTATCTGGGGCTGTCATCAATATCACATCCTGTGGGGACCTGGGTTAGAATAGGTCCTCAGTACCCCTTGCTTGTAGTATGAGGCGAATAAATGGGGCTGTCCTTCGGATGAAACCGCGAAAACCGAGGTCCCGTGTCGCAGTAGGTGTGGCACGATAAAGATCCCATGCTCAATGGCCATAAACGCCGAGCATAGGCCTAAATTTTGCAGCCCTTCACCGGCAATGGTGACATCTCCATATGAATGAAAGATTCTCTCGAGAGGGATGTCAAACAGTATACAACCAATCAACATTATAAATCCTTATATTTTTTATGTTTTGATTTTGTTTATTGCTTTTTAAAGTGGCACAAATCAAACCTTAAAACACCCACCCCCCACCCCCACCCCCACCCCAGTAATTTCGTGCTATACAAATGATGTAGATATTAGATAATGATGATAATTTTACTCACATAAAAAAGAGCACGTGAATGTACGGGATTTTGGATAAAATTTACAGGCACGAGGGCTCCGGATTTAATGTGAAGATTATGGACGCTGATCGGCAACATCTTTACATGTTAAATGGTGACACGTGTGCTTGTCAGGGATCGTGCTGTCCTAATGATCTGGAGTACCCGGTAAGTCAATCCTATATCCCAAGACATGAAATCTACATAAAACAAGGGCGTGAAATGAAATCTACATAATACAGGGGGCGGGACATGAAATCTACATAATACAGGGGGCGGGACATGAAATCTAAATAATACAGGGGGCGGGACATGAAATCTACATAATACAGGGGGCGGGACATGAAATCTACATAATACAGGGGGCGGGACATGAAATCTACATAAAACAGGGGGCGGGACATGAAATCTACATACAGTAAAACGGAACGGATAGGGTTTTTAAAAAAGGGGGGTGCAAGTCTCGACCATCTGTATTTTATCTATCCTGTACAAATTTGAAGAACGGTTATGATGCTAGATTTTGAACAAATGATACATGTACATGTAGTTTACACGTAGAAATTAATGGGTGTTGAACATGAATAGTGGGTGCATAGCGATCAGGGGGTAGGAAGTGCACATAATTATATCAGTTTTCTAAAATCTTATTTTAAAAACTATTGGTAAATTAGGTAGGTGTATGTTTACGCCGTGGGTAAATATTAACACAACACCCCCCCCCCCCCCCCCCCCCCCCCCCCCCCCCCCCCCCCCCCACGAGTACAGTACTCGCAATAGAGTACACCCCATTCCTCGCAATGAAGTACACCCCATTCTCTACAATAGAGTGCAACTTCGCAATAGAGTATAGATCATTCCTTGCTATCATTTAGCCCCATTCCTTGCTAAAGAGTGTAACTATTCCTCGCAGTGGAGTACAATTATTCCTCGTAATTCAGTACAGCTATTCCTCGCAGTGAAGTACAATTATCCTCGTAATTCAGTACAGCTATTCCTCGCAGTGGAGTACAATTATTCCTCGTAATTCAGTACAGCTATTCCTCGCAGTGGAGTACAATTATTCCTCGTAATTCAGTACAGCTATTCCTCACGATCGAGTACAGTTCATTCCCCGCAACCGAATCGAACTATTTCTCGCGATCGAATACAGCTAATTCTTCGCGATGAGTATAGCTCATGCCTCGTAATCGATTAGTTACAGAGGTGTATTCCTCGTAATTGAGTAGTTATTCCTCGCGATTGAATATAGTCATGCTCGCGGATTTGGTATTGTTTTAACGGGAGAAAGAGCGAGTTTACCACCATATTTACGTGTTACATGTATCTTGTAAATAAAGCCATGTCCGTGAAGTGTCATGCATATCGCCGAGTTCAGTCATGCATAATAAGCCGATAGTCTTTGAATAAATAAATGTTTATTCGATACATGTATTTACATACATACAAATATACATACATAAATACCGAAGCTCGAAAGCTTATTTCTAATGGGATCCTGGCGCTACAGGGTCATTATGTGGGAGGAAACCGGAATACCCGTGGGAAACCCACGTGTCCAAGTGGGCGACCACCATACACTCTCACCTACAACCACCGCTGATCATGGGGATCGAACTCGCGTCGAAGAGATACATCGTCTAAAAGTTTTGACAAGCAACAAAAAACAAACCAAAAAAACATTACATTCTCACCATTCATTATTACTATAAAGAAGTGGGGAGGGGGCATTCGCCCAATATAATTACTTTGTTTGCAGTAATAACCAATTTTACATAAATGAACGTTGTCAAAAGACCCCCCCCCCGAAATTATACGTGCCTGTAATGTATGCATTGTGTCCGTGTATTCATTTATGTATATATATATATCTTAATAGACATTTCCCTTTGTTGCCAATATTAGAGTTTGTGTATATGAATATTACTATGAATACTTCCGAATACAACTAGATAACTGTATATGGATCTTGGTATATCAATATTACTATGAATACTTCTGAATACAACTAGATAACTGACGGAGATGGCAACCAAGTGGCCAATATTTACAAACGATGGGCTGGATCATTCCAGGAGTCTATGTCCGATGCCGACACTTTTGGACTTACATGTAAGTTAGGGAAGACGGTATATATATATATATATATAATCCAAATAGAAAGAGTTGATATCACACAGTCAAAATTATTCAATAAAAAAATCAGGAAAATATACAGTTCCAAAATATATTTAAATCACTAGCGCTTTCTGGATTTTAACATCCATCCTCAGGTGAATACAAATTTTAAAAATCATTTTTAAAATTTGTATTCACCTGAGGATGGATGTTAAAATCCAGAAAGCGCTAGTGATTTAAATATATTTTGGAACTGTATATTTTCCTGATTTTTTTATTGAATTATATATATATATATATATATATATATATATATATATATACATGTATCTTTTAACTCATTAATATGATGATGTTTTATATGAATGGTTGCATTTAGATTTAAGAAATAAATTTCATTTTTAAAAGACTATATTAGGCTTCATCCGCGCATTGTTTACTTAATGGAGAACTAAATAAATGATAAATAATCTTTACTTTTAAAGTCGGATATACATAATTACCGTGTTCGAATGGTCGATCATCATACCCTCTCATATACAACCACTGCCGATCACTGGAATCGCACTCTGGTCGCAGCGGCGAGAAACAAAGCGAGTGCGTTAACCACTACGCTACCCGGACACCCAAATGGCAACCATTACAATTCGTAAAGATACCGATGGCCTAAACCATTGGAAATGTAAAGATTTACAATTTGACGAGTTTTGTGCTGTTCGTTTGAATTTAACATCAACAAATCGCGTTATTCAATAAACACTGCAGTTATCATTGAAAATGCTTTTGCACCCTGTCCACAATGTCGAAGTCCATGATTGACAATGACGTTAAGTTAGAATTCTCTACTGAGAGACACACAAGCTCGCGAATTTTTAAACCCAACAATGCGCCAACATTTTTACAAAATAAATTCAGTAACCCAATATGTATCAACTTTTCTTTTCAGTTCCTAAAGACATGATCATTAATCACAAGATTCTTCTATTTGGAACTATATTCCTGGTGGTGAGTAATAGGGTTTTATTAGATTAGGATTTTATTAGATTAGCTCATCATGGACCGAAACAAATTGTCCCGTGGGGATCCGGATTAGAATGGGTCCTCAGTACCCCTTGCTTGTAGTAAGAGGCGACTAAATGAGGCGGTCCTTCGGATGAGACCGCAAAAACCGAGGTCCTGTGTCACAGCAGATGTGGCACGATAAAGATCCCTCCCTGTCTAAAGACCGTAAGCGCCAAGCATAGGCCTAAATGTTGCAGCCCTTCACCGGCAATGTTGACGTCTCCACATGAGTGAAAAATTATTGAGAAAGACGTTAAACTATATACAACTAACCAACCCAAAAAACTTATTATTTAGTAAACCACATCATGCCTGTCTTAAAATTAGCATCAGTTTTAACATATGATTTATTTCAAGTTAACGGGATGGTCGCAAAGTTATTCGAAAGTTCCGAATATCCTCATCTTCGGTCAAAAATTTATACATTTGATGCACGTGTTGCTTAAGAAAATATCGAGCACACACTGGTATACCTCTCAAACTTGCATATTTTGTAGACCGGTTTCAGCTGCACCATAGTTATAGAAATGGTATATGTACATAGATAAACGTGCGCTTAGTGTTTTTCAAAGCAAAATGTACCATGTAGAATTTCAAAAAGAAAAAAGTATGTTATTTACTCCTGAAATTCTAAAAAAAAAAAAAACAACAAGAGGTACTGTGAGCAATGCTCACTAAGAATACCCCCGCTTACCCCAATCTCCCAAAGGGTGTTTTTAATAGATATAAATTACCTCTTTCCTGATTGTAAAAATATGGTAAGCCTTTGTAGAAGAAAATGGAAGATATAGTCTGAACACAAATCCATGGCATAAACCTATAATTCTGACCTTGAAATCAGAGGTCAAGGTCATAAAGAGGTCATGAATGTACATGACACATAGTCTCATGGTGATACACCCATGTCTTATGACATGACTATGTCAAAACCCTATAATCAATTTTGACCTTGAGGTCAAAGTTCAAGGTCATATAGAGATCATGAAGGTACCCGACACATCGTCTGATGGTGATAAACTCATGTGTCAAATATGGTATGCCTATGTCAAAGAACAAAGAAGTCATGGCCCTGACACGAATCCATTGTAAAAACCTTTAATTTTGACCTTGAGGTCAAGGTCATATGGAGGTCATGAAGGTAAATGACACATCGTCTCATGGTGATACACTCATGTGTCAAATATGGTATGCCTATGTCAAAGAACAAAGAAGGTATGGCCCGGACACGAATCCATTGTAAAAAAAAAAAAAAAACTTTAATTTTGACCTTGAAATCAAGGGTCAAGGTCATATAGAGGTCATGAAGGTACTCGACACATCGTCTCATGGTGATCCACCTGTGTGCCAAATATGGTATGTCTAAATCAAAGAACAAAGAAGTTATGGCCCAGACACGAATCTGCACAGACAGACAGAGGAAGGACAGACAGACAGAGTGATTCCTATATAACCCCCTGAACTTCGTTCTATTATGGTGATAAAATATGATAAAGACATCATCTTGAAACAACTTTGCACTAGGTCTCATAGTTTTAAGTTTAATTTGAAGTTTCATGGAAAATGCTCTTTGGTTTTATATATAACGCCGTCATTTCACACTGGCTGTTTCATACAGATTCTACGTGTACACATGTAAGTATTGCCGTGCGCAGAATCACTGGTAAATAGTGATGATTAATAAATAAAATGCAAAAACTACGCTGGCGAGTCAATAAGTAGCCAGCCTGTCCTATTTCCGATTGACCGAGACGATGACGATTTTCATGCCTTGTTTCAATACATGTTTTATACCTGGGTACGAAATTTCATGCATATCGAGTCATTCTTTAATAAGATATTGAATGTCAAACATGGCTAGTGATGCAAAGGCATGCTTATCATCTAAAGTTGAGTACCGTGCTATAATTCGGTACTTGTATTTAAAAGGTAAAACAGGCAAGGAAATACACGGCGAGCTAGCCGATGTTTATGGGTCTTCTGCACCATCTTATGCTCAGGTTAAATTCTGGGTAGAGGAATTCAAACGCGGTAGAACGTCTTTAGAAGATGAAGTCAGGTCTGGACGCCCACTGGATGCCACCGACAAAGAAATGTGTAAGAAAGTTCGGGATATGGTATACTCTGAATTCAGGTGGAAGAAATAGCACAGGCATTAGGCATTTCACATGGTAGCGTTTTAACAATCTTACATGATCGTTTAGGTATGACAAACTAAACAGCCGTTGGATCCCCAAATCCCTTAGCAATGAGTAAATGGCAACCCGAGCATCAGTATGCAGCACCTTGTTGAAGCGTTTTAGGTCAAAAGATGATTTGCTTTTGCGTCTGGTGACTGTGAATGAGACTTGGGTTCATTATTATGAGCCAGAGAATAAAGCTCAGAGTCGTCAGTGGGTAGGGCTTGGGTGAGGCCAAAGAATATCAAGACGCAACCATCTGATGGCCACCGTATTTTGAGACGCAAAAGGCGTTATTGTGTTGAACTGTTTTACCCAACACAAGTACAATAACTGGGGTGTACTATATATGCAAATTTGCTAGACCAGCTGAGAACCACCATCTGTGAAAAATGTTGAGGTAAACTCTCTAAAAGTGCTGCAAAAGGACAACGCGAGAGTCCACACTTGCGAAGTTGCAATAGGATGCTGTAGAGCGAAATGGGTTTGAATTAATACCACATTCTGCTTATTCGCCTGACCTAGCTCCTAGCGACTTCAACCGTCACTTCTTCCTATCCCCAGACTTGAAAAAGGATATCTGTGGACGTCATTTCCGGTCTGACGAAAAAGTCGTGACGGCAGTTGAGGAGTGGGTCAATGGAAAGGACCCTGACTTTTTCGGTTCTGGGCTGATGGCACTTGAACAGTGTTGGTCTAAGTGCATCACACTAGAGGGCAATTATATCGAAAAAGAAGAGGTGGATCTCCACCGGAAATAAGTTAGGCTCGTTACTTATTGACTCGCCCTCGTAGAATTTGATGCAATGAGCATGTTGTTAGGCATACCAGTATGACTGTCAGTAAATACAGTTGTATGTCCCGGGGGAAATGCCTACACTCATAAAAGAAACCAAAAAAACTTCTTTTGAAGTTTTTTTTAAATTTTCTTCAAAATGAATTATGTGATAATTTTCATTCAATCGGCATCTTTTTCTGACGCCTTTTTGTAGATGACGTAATGATATGCTTAATGAATTTCAACGTCATAGTGCTAGGACCAATATATGAACGGCTATAATGGGCTACATTTTTTTTAATTTACTCCCCTTACACCGGAAGTTGGGGGATGCTAGTTTACAACACAAAAAAGTCGGGGCCAAAGGTCAGCGCTGTAGAGCGTGATGCATGTAAAGTTGTAGGGGCCCGGGCCAAAATTCAGCAATAGCAGTCGAGCGGACTTTATTTGCTTTAGTACAAAAGTATTAGCGAAATCCGCCATCCGATTGGGCTAAGAATCTCCTTGTTCTTGACAGGACTTTTTGAGACATGAGAAATCTGGAGGCGGTGGTGGACGTTAAACACGGGAAGACTCGGAGATCATGAACACATCGAGGCATCAGGTGAACTCTGGATAGACAGGGAGGGGGGTACCTGCGTAACATCGTAGATTCATTTTCATTGATATTTAACGCAATCCCTAATATTATACGATTTTGATTACAGATTATTCGATTGATTGTTTTCTCCTTAAGTGAGGAGAACAAATTTTTTTCACAACAGAATATGATTTGTGTAAAACTATTAATTTTCTTTCAGTATATACATTGTATTTTACCATGTCACTGTATCGAGGGTAAAAGAATTTTAATTTAATTTAAATTTTTTATATATATATGTATTTTGCTTTTTTGTTGTTGTTGATAAACTGGATTTCAGTTTCAAAATTATTTGCTTCGAAGTGTTTAGCGAGAGGGAATATATGACTAGAGTCAAACTTTCTACACCGGATTTTGATCCATTTGCAGAGCTACTGAGTTTTCACTCGTTCTTTTATGTACTTATTAATATCAACATTGAAATAAACCAGATATTAACATACAGTGCATGTGAAGATATTAGCGGATCTCTATTGCTGATTTTTTACATATAATGTTTTAAATGTAACTTGTTCGTTGTGCCATTTGGTGGAGGGGGGGGGGGGGTAAATAGTTGTGTATTAACGTTATGTTTGTTTATATTTCTTTCCATGTTGTACAACTTTTAATAAATTTCTGGAAATTATTTTGTGTACTATAGTTATGATTCAAACATGTGGTTGTAATTATTCATGAGGAAGACAAAGTCCTTCAAAGTACAAGACTGTTTTTGTTTTATCGACATGAAAGTAAAGCACATGAATATATAAATATATATATATATATATAAAAGCACTAAAGTTCCAACAACACCCGATACCTCAGAGTGTCGGATCCACAACATGGATACAAGGTCAATACAAAAAATTCTGAAGAAGGGACGGGGCGTCCCGAAAATTTGACAATCTCGTTGTTCGTGTCGTTGGTCATTTTAGTGCTTTGTATATACAATGTATGTGTATATATATATATATATATATATATATATATATATATATATATATATATATATATAAATTGGCTCTGTGTTCAGAAATCAATCTATACTCTTCCGTTTTTTTGGGTTTTTTTTTTCTTATATCGACAATACCACATTTATTCATCATATCAATCTTTGATCCTACACATGATTTGTTTAACTATGTCGATCTATTTCACCGAACGTGCAATTAAAATCACCCAATACAAAAAGTCTTAATGAAGGAATCGTTTCTGACAGATTTTTAAAAATAAACATCTATCTTTTGCATTGTTCGAATATTAATGATATCAGAATATTTATCTTTTTTATATCAATATGCAAAAATCTTCCATCTTTTCATTAACATATTCAACATTTGATCAAAGGCATAGGCTATTTCTAATTTAAAATACAGTCGCTTCCGATGCGGTTTCAAATTGTTATGATAAATATCTCCGTTGCATAAGTGTTTGTAATTTTCAATGAAATCGTCTTAAATATTCCGGTGTTTCTCGTTTTTTCCTGTAATGAACTAAACTCCAAATTTTGTTTCCACCACACAAACCGTTTCAATTCTATGAAAACATATGACTATTGTTATGTTTAGTAGAAAATAATATTGATTTTCTATCCGTTTTATTTGTTATTTTGTTTTATTCTTTTCCCCACCTTTCTTTTGTTTTGTTTTCCCGGTATCTGTCATTTCAATCTCGGCTCTGTCTCAGTCTTGTCTCCCTTTGCAAAGTTACCAGAAACATTTTCTATGTCTTGTTTTAACTTTGTCATCATTTCGTTTTAATCTTCGTCACCAGTATGTTTAACTCCATGTGTGTATTTTGTACACCAGTTTCTTTGATTAGCATCTTTGGAATCTTTTCGAAATTGTATTCTAAAAAATATTGTTTTCTGGAATCATGCATTTCCGTATCATTCTCTTTATTTTGATCTGTATGTAAGTAAGTAAGTAAGTAATTTTATTTATTATAGTGGCATGTGTACATATACATGTATTCATACATCCAATTTCATCACAATATACAAATCAATAAACACCCGGCCCGTCGGGCCTATATGCCACTTTAAACGTTGATATAATAATATATAATGCATATAATTGCGCATAATAACATTTTCTATAATTATATATACATACATGTGTATACATGTATAATAAGTATATAATGTATAAATAGCTCAGTTGTTGATTTTTCCAAATGTAATAGATTGTCTAAGAGAAAAGGAGGAGTACAAGTATTTTGCTAATTGTCTTGGGTAGTTTGTTATTAACATTCGAAGAACCTCTACATCTGACATTGACATTTGATCAAATCCCATGTTTTCAAAAAAAGTTGTTCTGAGTTTAGAATACAATGGACAATAGAGTAAAAAATGAATTTCGTCTTCCACACAATTTAATGAACACAATGAGCATATTTTTTCAACAGCAGGTTCCCCATAATATCTTCCCGTCTCTATTCTTAAAGGTAAAATACCACATCTAAACTGCGACATAATTGACCTAAAGTATTTTGGCATATCCAATGTTACATAATTTTCTCGACCAAAGGTTGATTTTATAGACACAAGTTCGTAATTTAGGTACTTTAAATACTTCATTTTTCCAGATATTTGAGTAATAGTAATGCATATTTGTTTGAAGAACATTCATGTCTATTAACAATTTTGAGTCAAAATAACTTTCCAGTTCCAAATTTTGCGAAATTTCTTTGAGAGCACTACACCAGTTGTTTCTACATATATCACAATCCATTTCAAACACTTTTCTAGTAATGCGTTCACTGTCAAATAACAATACTATATTCCAAAATCTTATCATATTAATCCATCGACGATATTGACTGGGTATCCACCCCGTATCTCCATAGATTGCCAATAAAGGCGCAAAACGATGTACTCCCAAAAAATATCTAATGGCTCGATTTTGAACATTATCTATTGACTGGAATTTTCTGAACCCCCAAACACTGGACGAATAGTCTAATATAGGTAAAACGCAAGAGTAAAATAATTTTTCGTAAGCAGTGAATCCAAATTCTTTATTATTGTGTATTGTAGAGTTAATTTTTCTAAGTGTCCGTCCTCCAGCTTTAGCAAGATTTTCTGCATTTTTTGTAAAATTTCCAGTGTAAGTAAATATGATTCCAAGATATTTATAGCTATCTACTATTTCTAATGTATTTGTTCCAATAGTGAATTCAAACTCTGTTCCTCTTGTTCTAGTTTTACGATTCGGCTTTCTCCATTCCAACTTGAGTATTCTTGTTCACTCATCCGATTCGAACACTCGCATTCACAGCAATCTAGATCTGTGTACATGCTCTTTTAAAAATGTTATTGGAAAGGGTAGTTTGTAAAAATTAATCGTTCACTTCAGAGGTTCCCTGTTTATCTCCCTTTGCTGATGATGTCAGTTACACCCAAGTTTTCGTCACTCTGAACTCCTCGCGAGGCTCGTACCTCACACAGTTTGGGAAGTGTAGCCGAAGCGTAACGAAATCATCCGAGGATTGCCGATTGAGTTTCCATTGACCTGTCAAACGTCTCTCACAATACCTCTGTGTGTCGTATGAATGGTGAAGATAACGAACAGTGATCGATCTCATAATTCCTATAAGCAATACAAAATTAAGAGTTGGGTAAACACGGACCCCTGGATATACCAGAGGTGGGGCCAGGCGCCTAAGAGGAGTAAGCATCCCCTGTCGACCGGTTACGCCTGCCATGAGCCCTATATCTTGATCAGGTAAACGGAGTTATCTCATTCTATAGTCAAAATCAGTGTGTCAAGAACGGCCTAACAATCGCTTTTGAATAAGCTCTGCTAAACAGGTCACCTAACAAAGTAGCACAATTCGTCTCCATGAGAATTCCAACAAAGTAATTGTGGATGACTGATCATTAGATACGAATATTTCCTTTTTCTATTTTTGTTGAAGCAATTGTCTATAATGTCAAAAGGTCTAAATTTACTAAACGTACTTTAGAATTTTTTTAGAATCCACATTTGATTTACACCACTTCTTGCTTATGTTGTGCCACAGTACGTTTGCAGTTCCTCATTCACAGCTGTTGAAATTTTCGTGATGAGCAACGATAGGGGCTTGGTAGAACATTTACTGGATCCAGCAATGTATTTTTGTAAGGTTTTTTTTGGTGAAGTTTAGGAATCCAGTATAGGTACGGTAACTCATATCCATCCACAATATTGACTGGGTCGTTGAATGTGTCTAAAACTGAATCATGCTTTTGAAGAATTTCATCTTTTGAAAGGGCATTAGGAGTATACATATATACGTACGATTATCAAATGTGGCATTAATGCCGAGTTCGTTTAAAATACAGTTGTGGTAATGAGTTTTACAAAGACAATGATGTTACAAACTTTTTCACCTGGAACCAAATATTCCTCATGTAACTTGATATGACTAATCAAGGTACTGTTCGTGAGAAGAAAGACTTTAAAGTATTTTTCCCTACATGTCTCCATGTAAAACTTCGATCACATATTGTGGCCCCACCCTACCTCAGGGGGCCATGACTTGAACATTTTTAAACATGCCCTCTTTAAAGGGATATTGGCACGATATGAGCTGAAATTTTTGGAATTCTATTTTTCCATTCTTATTGTCGACAATGCTTAACTAAAGTATTTGTAGTGATCAACCAAAATTTTGAATATCACTTGTTGAGTTACAAGTGAGATCCATCACTCACAATTCTTTTTTATGTACACAAGGCTCGTGCCATGTTTTTGTTTACATAGAGATAGCTTACGTGTAATACAAAATAGCATGTTTAAAACAAAATGAGATGTGCCAAACACTGGGAACTACCTAACTGTGTTCATAATTGACTTGTAAATTGCAAAATCTGCTTTAAACGAAACTTTTACTAGTATATTTGACCTATGTAAACAAACACATGGCACGAGCCTTGTTTACATAACAAAGAATTGTGAGCTTTGTATCTCCCACGCACATCCACAACTCACATTAAAAATTTTGCTGACTATTAGAAATACCTTAGTTAGGCATGCTAAACATTAAAAATAATAAAAAATAGAATTTGAAAATTTTCAGTTCAAATTCTGTCCATGCAGGGATTACACGCTTTGAACATTACTATTACCGACAAAAACGGTCTAACTGAAAGCACAAATGAGGTGTCTGTCTGTTTGTCTCTCCGGAAACTTTAAAACAGCTCCATCCTCTTCTCCAGAGCCGCTGGGCCAGTGTCATCCAATCTTGGCACAAAGCATCCTTTTGTAAAGGAATTACAAAATTGTTCATTTCAGGATCCATCCCCGCTTGCAAGCATATTTCTTAAAATAAAGTAGGGGTAATTCTTGAAGGAAATGTATATAAGTGAATTAATCATAAATCTTTATAGAATGATAAATATGGGCCTAGTCAAAACTATTTTAAGATTACTAACACTGAACACCCACACACTTTTATGCTGATCATGTTAACCAATCGCAACTTCTCGGCTTGCCGGAGAGTGGTAGAGTGTGGGATTGGTTGTAGACCTATAGAAGCGTACATATGTATATAGCCTTGTTGATACGGCTAGCTTTACTCATATGCAAATAACGTGCATATACATGTATGTAAATGTACTTATGTAAGCATACCTCGCAGTTTAAACGCACTTGTATATTTTAAAAAATACTCATGTAAACATCAGGGGCAGGTGCAAACCTGTTTACTCTTGAGAGTAAAAGCAAATTTGAAGATGCAAGCCAATATATAGCAATGACCACTTTCTTCGGTACGTTAAGAAGTTTTTCCACGGTGTTTCTTGATGGAGATAGTTTTTCACTAAACCTTCTACAGATAAAAAGATACGTGTCTTTTTTCATTCTAAAATTCTCCAACCATTGTTAATCATTGAACTTTTTCAGAACATCATTCTCAAACCAGACGCTTGATCGTGGTTTTCTTGGATTATCCTGGTCATTGGACCACCCTACTGTAATTCCAATGTTTAATACATGTGAAAGAATTCTCTTTCTTCTGAATGAAGCCATTCTTATGGAAGTCATGATTACAAATGAATAAAATACTAGATTATAATTACACACTGATTTACGCACGTTACCTAAAATCACCCCGGAACGGGTAGTAAATTTACTTTTGCACACATGAGCAAGTTGCTCATGAGTAAATATACTTATGAGTAAATTTCTCGCCGTATAAACAAGGCTTATGATGTTGCCTCGTTCTGGGCGCTACGTTCTGGAAATTCCTTCACTTACATCTCTGTCTCAACGCTTGGAATCACGTGTCAATATAATCACATGATTTAAACAATCATTCTCGGTTTCCTTTCCCTTTAAAGGTTCTGGCAACAGGTGATACATCAGGCTCTTTTCATAGCCCACTGGCACTTTGATAAGTACATTTTTACCATTTAGCGGTTTGTCTCTTATTTTACAAGTTTTATAGTATTTCTACAGCCTTTTTTACTTTTGATTCCATGTTTACATTAAATTTCCACCACGTGAATGCTCTACATTCCTACGCATATTACCAAGTAGTTTAAAAAAAACCCAGCGAATTTAAACAATTTACAGTAAGCATCAATTTAATTGCACCAAAAGCATTTCATATATTCATTTCTTTACGTTTTACATTTCGTCATTTTTCGTTATTTTCCGTAAATACATTTTGCGAGTTTTTGAGCTCGTGCACGAGCGCTTTTGCGCTTAGTATATATATACTACTACTGGTCAGTGTTCGGGCAGTGCGAGGTTCGTTACAAGCAACAAAGGTCGCTTTCGTATTTCTGTGCCTTAGCCTTCCCTCCCACCCAGCCCATTTTCAGTTTTGAATTCATCTGTTTTCATTGGTGATTTTTCAGCTTTGTCGATTTGATGTTTGCTTAATAAAAGCGATCTTGTAACGAACGCAAACAACCTATTCACTTTTTCTATTTTATTATCAAATAATCAAGAAAATATTTATTTTCGGACGAGGGCACTGAAGGAGAAAATAAGACTAAATATTTTGTCAAAAATATAAATGTTGGATATTAGAAACTTTCTACAGGATTTCTGTAAAAAGCCGTTGACAGAAGTATAGTGCGAGTAGCGCACGGAACTCTGGGTAGATAATAGAAATATCCATACGGCTAATTCAAGACTAAAATTACGGATTGAAGAAACGAGCAGACATGTTTATTCATTCAACAATTATCAAAATTTATTTCTTCTATAAGATCAAATAAGATCGATAAACAACGGATTTACTTCATATCGTATATGTCATTTTAAAAATTGGCTTAGATTTGCCAAAGTGTGTCTCAACCACTTTACTTTCATTTTTTGCTTTTACAGGGCAGTTTATCAAAAACGAAAGTAGGTTTTTGATTAATTTTACGATATTTAGTAATCAAGAACGATTCTATTATAGCTTACTGACTTCACCTCACATATGAAACAATATTGAAGGTACGATCAGTTCCTATGGTGCAATCGTTTCGGAGTTTATTGGCAAAATTTGTAAATTTATATGTATACAGATATTGACAAACTATTCTATTCAACAGCATTTCTGTGTGAAGACTGTTTTTATGAGAGAGAGAGAGAGAGAGAGAGAGAGAGAGAGAGAACTTCTGTACGATGAATTACAGAGCGTGCAGTTGCGGTACATGAACTTCAAGGTAATGATTCATAACGATTGGAATATTTGTAGCCATTGCATGTGGTTTTGTATTGGCCATTTTAAAATCCCAAGACGATTTACACTGCATTTAATGTATTGCTTTGCATTTACATGTATTTGATATACTAAAAACCACGCAGACTGAATTATTCCGGAAAAAACATGACAATCTGAAATGAGAAGTTAAACACCAATATTTTATCATAATTTCTGTATTTCTGAATATGATTTCTTGTCATTAACATTTAGATTTTGGTATTTAATTTGTACTTAGTATTTATGTAATTCAGCATGACAACAATTGACAAGTAGTAGTCGATCTTATCTTAATATGTTCTTTTCATTAACATAAACGTTTTACAAATAATTACCATTTTATTGTTTTGTTCAGTATGGCGCATTTCGTTGAATCCCACCACGAGTTTTTATAGAGGCTGAAATGGTAGGTATCAAAGAATCCACAACTAGACCCCACGTGACAAAAGATTAATAATCCATGAAAAATCACCCTTCAGAATGTGTAATTGTAAATAAATTGTAGCGATATTATCATAACCTTAGTTTGTATGCTTGTATCGCAAGGCATTTAGGAAATATTAATGAAGCACTCTTAGATATGTAAATTGCAATAAATTATTGTTATTTGTATGGGTTGTCAAAGATTTACCAGATTAATATTCATGCAATATTGGAAGTCTCTTTTTTTTCAGAGGAGAGTGGATAAAACATGGACGGGGTTTTGCCGTGTCCGTCTGTGCTGTGTTTCATGCTTCTGTTCAAAGTAACGGTAAGTGATCCACGCAATATTCTTTTGTTCATCATTGGGTAACCTATTGCATTGTGGCGTAACCTTTGACACTCAATGCCAAACATAAAATGCCTGAGCGAACAACTCCATCATACTTGATTTGATATAACGACCAGTGACGAAAACGAGAATGCCGAAAGGTCGAACGTTTAAGAGCCGATTTCTCATTACTGAAATATTTCATAATTAATCAAAATTTTCATATTTAATGTTATACGAACGGTATAGTGATACAGTCTATAAATAGTAAACTAGTCAAGTACTACGGGACATTACCTATGCTGTGATAGACAGTAGTTTATCTGCTAGTCTGTATCATCCGGACAGCAGACGACACCTTTATATAAAATGATAATTCATTTCACGGATCCTACTGTCTGTACTAAGTAATGATCTACTCAGGTTTGTCAAGTAATCACATACACAGAGATATGTAAGAAATATGAATATGATATACTGCCTTGAAGCAATGATAAACTTTAGGGACCTAAACTGACACTCAACCGTAAAGCACGTTAGATGTTTGTATACAATAATTTTGTTAATATACATAAAGCCTATTTTTATACTGTTTTAGTTGTATGTTATTATTATTATTATCATCATTATTATAATCAGTATTTATTCAGGCAATAACAACATATAAGCAGTAGTTAAATTATCCTAATATCACATATTGCCCCAATAATATATCACAATTTGTATCACATTTAGTATCACATCAACTGACTCGGTATGCAAGAGCTTGTTCTGCTTATAGTCAGTTTTTAAATCCACGTAAGCTACTGACAAACAAGTTGATGGTACAGGGGTTTCAACAGTCTCGATTGAAGTCAGCATTTTGCAAATTATATGGTCGTTATAACGATCTAGTTCTTCAATACAACCTCGCATTGGGTGAAATGCTGTCTGACGTGTTTCATATCGATTGTTAAGCCGTTCTTGGCACACTGATTTTTACTGCGGATAACTCCGTTTACCTGATCAGAATATAGGGCTCATGGCGGGTGTGACCGGTCAACAGGGGATGCTTACTCCTCCTAGTCACCTGATCCCACATCTGGTGTGTCCAGGGGTCCGTGTTTGCCCAACTATCTATTTTATATTGCTTATAGGAGTTATGAGATTGATCACTGTTCGTTATCTTCACCTTGCATTATAAGTCAGATGGTATCTCGCAATTGTATATTTCAAATATTATGAAAGATAATAAATCTCTTAACTCTTATTTGGAATACAAAATTAACAGTTGGGCAAACACAGACCCACAAACACACCAGAGGTGGGATGAGGTGCCTAGGAGAAGTAAGGATCCCCTGTCGACCGGTCACACCCGCCGTGAGCACTATATCTTGATCAGGTAAACGGAGTAATCCGTAGTCAAAATCATTGTATAAAGAACGGTCTAACAGTAGGTATGATCTGCAAACTAGATCATTATAATGACCATAGAATTTGCGAAATGCTGACTTTAAACGAGACTATTGAAACCCCTGTAACATAAACTTGTTTGTCAGTAGCCTCCCTCGATTTGAAAACTGATTATACGTAGAACAAACTCTTGCGTATCGAATCAGTTGAGAGATATAAACACCGTAATTATGCAGGAGATAATGGAATATTGCTATATAAGTATGGGAAATTGACGATGAAGAAGCTGAAATAATCCCGACTGTCATAGTTTTTTAGTTTGCCGTTAGCATCTGTGTTCAATAAAATAGCTAAGTACGAAGCAGATTTGGACAACTTTGTGGTGACTTTTGTTGTGAGTTCACTGGGATACGTCGAATGGACATATGAATGAGAATGAGTATTGCTAATAGATATAACGTCGTCGATATTTCTAAATGTTGTGTTGAAGGCCACAGCTAGATATTTTTTCGTCTCATGTAGAAGCTTTTGAATAAATTTTGCCTGATAAGAATATTAAAATAAAAACCAACAACAGGTCAGCTAACAAAAGAGTGCAATTTGTGCCCATGGGATTTCCAACAGACAGTTGGAAGACCTGATCACCAAAAACTACAAAGATTTTGTCAATGAGCAACTCAAGCATCTTTTATATATCAACTTCAGAGTACTTGTGCGCAGATCTTCATCTTTATTATTATACTTTCTTTTTTATCTCCGAAGTCAGAAATCAGGGTGGAGTTCCATTCGTGTTTTTGTTTATCCGCAACTTTGACCTTGGTTATAATTTTCAATCGAAAAGGCATAAATTAAGGATATATGAGTTATTTGATATGAAGAAATCTTTACATCCAAATTCATCCTCCTCCACCAACCAGGGGTTACGATCCACCTCTTCCCTCTTCACGTTAAACGGATTGTAAACCTTCGCTAGCCCAGACGCTCCGAAGTAGACGTGCGCATACTTACGTCACGAGCAGACGTAAAGAAACCTACACGGATGTAGGTACCTGTTAACGCTACGTACAAATTTTAATTGTCACTTTACCTATCTTCCTCTCACAATTCATTAATTATCATACATCGTCATTAAAAGAACATTAAGTTTCAGGTCACATACTAAATTGATCATGCTTTGTGCTAAATGCCTATTCTTAGATTTCATCATTATCAATTGTTCCCTCTCGTCTCTGTTCTAAGAAGAGGGGGGTGTGCAGTTCAGGAAAAATTAAAGAAAAAAGTTTATTTAACAAACACTGGAATATGTAATTGTTGTTTGATGGATGATATACATACATGTATCGGTTTGATCAAGCATTTGATTTTCGATGTCGTCACGACTGAACGGTTTCATCGCCAGTCTGTTCGAGGAGCGCGGATCGGGAGGTTGGATTTCTGAGCTTGAGCAATGGTAGAAATCAGGGACTGAGTTTACCCGATTTAATTCCACTGAGCAGCTCGTTCCAAGGGGAGATTAATCTTGTTGGATTTATATGTCCGTGATATCTCTTTGGTAGTGAAATCCACGGTAGGTTTATCTGTGCGTTCACAAAATCTTGTGTATCATTTAAAACGCAGTATTTTGCAACATATATGATACAGATATTTGTTGTGATGACAAAATAAAAAAACCAGTAGATCGGCGCCTTGTGTCTCTTGTGGAGTTCACTGGTTTGTTTCAGCATGGACCCACAGGTATGAGCGAGAGACACAGCCAGTACTGAAATTAATCAGATTTGAGGGGTTCTTCTAAATAGTCAGTTCTAATGTATTCTGTTATTATCTTTAGGTCTGAAAAAAAATATAAAAGGTGTTAATTCAAATTTCTTTTCGTAAATGTTTTCGGGTGCTAAAAAAATCTATTGAGGTAAGTTTTCAGGTGTGAATGCGTACCTGGAAATTACCAACTTTCTCCGGTGTTCATGAGTCATCAAAATATTAATTCTAAAACCATATTTATGAAAAATTACACAAGGTATTTTTAATTTCAGTTTTTTGATATAGTTGATATGTACCATTAAAACATTTCACGCTTGTCTGTTTCTCAACATCATATGTGGTTTCCTCCACTTACTGTCAATTTGTTAATTCATCGCTCTCCGTACATGACATTCTTAACGAGCGTTGTAGGACGCCATTTTTTCATTATGCGCATAAATTCAACAATTGTCAAAAAATGTTAATTAATATTCAATAATACGATCCCGCCTATCGATTTGGTTGGGGCTGACTCGACCTAGAATCTAATATAATTGATCAATGTAATCGGTTTTCTCGTTTGTTAGGGATGAATCCGTTTCATAATAAGGGCTTTAGAAAACAAGCTAATTTAATTTCAAATATTAGTGATTCAATAATAGAAGTTTTTAATTAATATTTTGTGCGTTAATATTACGTTATGATATCAATACGCGTGAGAATGCAGTTTAATTAATCTAAATAAAATTTAATTAATAATTAAACTAACATGGCATGCAAGCCAGGTCGAGCAAATGGAAGGATGCGGAAATCTGTTCAACTTTTAAATTCAACTTTTGTGTGAAAGGTCATTAATCAAAAAACTTTGATGGTTCCTTTTAGCAAAAGAGAACGCACCAGTCTTGTGCTTTCGGTCTTTTTTTTTCAAATTAGTTCAATTATTCATATTTAATAAAATTCGTTCTTTCTTTCGTTCTTCTTTATTTCTTTTGGTCTTTATTCTTTTTTTTTTTTTTGTCCTGTACATTACATTCTTAAACTAGCACTAATTATTTCTTCATTTGATATGTATAGAATTTTCAATATGAAGTGTAGAACAAATTTTCAACAGGCTTATATCATTTTAAATTGTACAGTGGCCCTTTTCACACACACAAAAACATACGATTTGATAAGATGAAAATTTTAGAACACTGTAATTCTTTTATAATTCTTCATTGATATATTTCTGACTACATACATGTAGGTATAAAACTAGCTTTCTTATTCAGTGTTTAGTCGCACTCAGTTGAAGACATGTATACGGCAAACACAAAATTTTCGTCTTTTTTTTTGTTGTTGTTGTGAAATTGGTCTCTAGTATTGGTCATAGGGAAACACATACTGAAATTCAATTTATCTCTGAATGTCTGATTTCTTACTGTATTTTAGTAGCCTAGATCTGCATACTGTAACTGCTTTTGATGTATCTTGATTTGTTGTCTTTGAATCAACGACCACCGTCCATTGCCCGCCAAGAATTGCCACTTCGATTAATGAGCATTAGTTGCTACTTCTTTATATCTATCCTAGGAATTATATTCACATTTTTTCCTGATTGTTAAGTCCCCTCTCCTTTCTATAATGCAGAGGTCCTCCTTGATTTAGGTCACCCCTTTCATCTGCTGACTGATACAAAGTTGCTTTAGGAGGTACAAGTCCTACTTGTTTAGGTCATTCCTTTCCTTCACACTTATTTTTGGTTCTAGACCGGATCATTAGGCAAGAGGTTGCCTGAGAAGAGAAGTGGAATACTTTATAACCATCGTCCCACTATTTCACAACCCTAAACCCAAAATTATACTTAAATCTACACGACCTTAAGCTTAGTTATAACTTAGGTCTAATCTTTACTTCAGTCTATCTCTAAATCTAACCTTAACCCTAAGTTTAAATATAACTCTAATCCTAACTTTGACCATGATTTCAAATACAAACCAAATTCTAACATGAAAAGTGATTCTCACTCGACACAAAAATTTAACACTAACCCAAGCATAACAATAACCCTAGCAAAACTTTAACACTAATCTAAGCAAAACTTTAACACTTACCCAAGCATAACTTTAACAATAACCCTATAATAGCTTTTATGAATTAACAATGACCCTAGCATAACTTTAACAATAACCCTATCTTAACTTTAACTATAACCCTATCATAACTTTAACAATAACCCTAGCATAACTTTAACAATAACCCTATCTTAACTTTAACTATAACCCTAGCATAATTTTAACAATAACCCTAGCATAACTTTAACTCTACCCCTATCTTAACTTTAACTATGACCATATCAAAACTTTAACAATAACCCTAGCATAACTTTAACAATAACCCTAGCATAACTTTAACTCTATCCCTAGCATAATTTTAACAATAACCCTAGCATAACTTTAACAATAACCCTAGCATAACTTTAACAATAACCCTAGCATAATTTTAACAATAACCCTTTCATAATTCTAACAATAACCCTAGCATAACTTTAACAATAACCCTAGCATAACTTTAACAATAACCCTAGCATAACTTTAACACTTTCCCTAGGATAATTGAAACTGGATGTTTTTACATGCGGATCGTTTTCACTCGAGTGCTTTGGACAGAACACAAATTAATCTGCATTTACATTTGCCGTTTATAAGGTATGCATGACTAAAGATAAAGAATACCCATAATTTAATAATCGGACATACTACATTCGCGTCATACACAGTAATTGCGTCCCTAAGCTGGGCAGGCTCCTGCAACACCAACACGATATTCAAGCTGGAAAGGCTATATCTGATTAATATCACTTTGACACCTTGACCTTTCGACCTACGTGTATAAATCTATAAGAATATCTGCTTTTTTATATAACAGTGTCTGCAGAATGTGTACGCCGTTCTGTCAGGTATCAATCAATTCAGGTTTTAAATTTCCATTTCAATCACAGCTTCATGTCACTTACAGTTATTAATACCATAAAATTAGAACGTTTATAATTAAACTGTTACGAACTTAACGAATCTGAAAGTTGGAACAGCTATACTTCTGACGTTTTAATCGTAATGAATATACAAAACCTAGATCGTATTGAATGTTCTGTTTTTTTATCTTAATGAATATAAAAAAAAAAAACTATCAGAAACAAATCGTAAGGCAATTTATCTTAGACATAGAAGTAAATATTTTGATCTTATTCTGGTACACTGATTTGAACCTGGTTACTATAATAAATATATATTATTACTACAGTAACTTGATCCGAAGAGTCGGATCACGTCGAGTTGACAGGCGCGGATCATCAGATCACACGAGACGCGCCTGTCAACGAGACGTGATCCAACTCTTCGGATCAAGTTACTGTAGTAATGATAAATTTATTATATACCCCCTTGTGCATTTTAAATCCACATTTATAAGATAATAAATGTAATCCAAATGATCAAAAACACAGACATACCATGAAATTATGTTTTGTATACGCAGGTTCGTTTGTGACACGGTCAATATTTCCCACAAATAACATTGCGTTGTTGCATTGTGACGTCATTGTGACGGCATCAGTTTCAGAGGATACTGATACAGAATCAGAAAACCACAGTGTGGTGATCCGGAAAACCGGATCACACACTGTGAAATCCACAGTATCAAAGAACGATACATTGATGGGTATATAATAAAAGTGTTTATGAGATCATGTGAGGAGTTGCAGATCACACGGCTCATAAATTTTAAAATTCTATTTCTGGCGTTATTTCCAGTCATTAAAATAGACGTACTATATTCATCAAGATTCATACGCGCAATGATAACAACTTGAGTACGTTCATAAAGAAATGGCTATCATTACAATTTGTAAAAATATCAAAACGCAAAATCATCGGAAATGTAAACATTTCGTACTGAATGTGGAAAGTGTACATTGATCCCAACGCATAATGTGCAAATTATACAATGGATTAAGTAACGATGGCCGAGACAGTTTCACACTTTTCTGAATATATTCTTATAACATTCTTTACACAAGGGAATTTTGACTCGGAATGCAATGCATGCATGATGTGAGTACGTCAAAAAATGTGTGATTGTTCTGATGTAATTTGCACTTTCAAAATCCGAAAAGGCGTAAATTACGTAAACCATTTTAAAACAATTCATATTTCGGTATAATATATCAAGTTGGCACCTTATCTCTCCGCCTTTCAAACTTTACTTAAAAATATACATTTAAATTATAATGAAATGGGTCGGAAGTTGGGCGTTTGATATCAAATCATTCTGAATGAGGCTTTGGCGTCAAAATTTGTTCGGTAGCAACTTGACATGTGCATTTGTATCATTTGACCTAACATTGAGTGTTAAATAAAGTACATTTTTGTAGTTGTCAAAAATATAGGCAGTGGGTGGCTTTATTTTGCTTGTTTACTTGTTTCACATGCACCCTTCGAGAAATATTCATTCATATTGAGACGTCACCAGCCAAAGGTGAAAGTCCACAAATTTAGTCCGTAGCAATGATAACAATTTACCTTATGTCATTCAATAAATGACATATTCGACAAAACTGCATTACAGTGTAGGGTTATTTGTTACTGCTTGGACGGTTTCTTCTCATAGGAGGCATAAATGAGTGTTCTTTAAAGATGTATGCTACACCAGAGAAATTTGATGTAGATGAAAAGTGGAAGATATGTACAACAATATTTTGAAGTTGAAAAATTACATATTTACTTTATTTTGTCAAAAAATACAGTTTTAGTAGAAGGTAATCTGAAAAAAATTAAAACCCCTGCTGGACTCGAACCTGCGGTCGGTATGCTAACCTAATGAACTACTCGCCTGGGTATTTGAATTGAAAAGGAAAAGTCAAATATTGGTGATATTGATTTTTTTTATCCATGTTTTTAAAGGAAGTAAGCCATTATGACGATGTAGAGTACATCCTTAACGTGGTAATGTCTGCCGTGACACAGAACCTCGGATTTTAAAGTCTCGTCCAAAAATCACACAACTCTTACTTATAAATGCTGATCATTTAGTGAAGGCGCATCCACTACTTAGTTTTACGTCTTAGGCCGGACGCAGCCCAGTCTGGAACCCAGGACCTCCGGGACACGAAGTCAACGTTAACGCCCTAATCAAGGAACCACCGAGACCGGGTGGCGTGAATGAAATATGACCTCTTCATCCCTGTAAAAATGATCATTACCTACCTGTATCAGGCCTGTAATAGCACGAAACGTGTTGTACACCCCATCGCTGTAGCGCACAGATAACTTACAATTCTTAAAGATTATTTTTGGCATCTTTTGAATTATAAAATTTTGATCACCATGTTTAAATATAATCTGTTTAATTTGGTATAATCTGAATAATGTATCGTTTTTACACTTGATAGTTATATATACACACCTCTGACGTAATTGAGGATTTGCAATATCACATATTGTACTTCATATACCGTTTATAAGTGGTTTGAGTGGAATAAATAGTGATCTTGAACTCGGAACTTGGTAAATGTATTTAAAATAGTTAAAAATAGTTACAGACCTCCTAGGGAATTTATTTAAATGACACAATTATTAATGCAACATTATTCTCTAATTTACAACATTACAAAAACTATATCCTTATGACAACTGAAGAATCCTGTTCAACAAACACATACAGTGAAAACCACAGTCGTATTCATCTCTCTTTAACAGCTTTCACCATTCCTAACTGGATATTTGGCTTTCTTGTAGTTCTCCGCAGGCAACATGAATAGACGGTCCCTGCTGGTGTTGGTCATACTGTCCATCCTGGTACAGGGCAGTCTGCAGCAGTACGGGCACATGGAGGATCCCCCCGCGCGCGGATCTATGTGGCGGTACGGTTTCAACACGCCTGTTAATACTGACGACAATTCTATGAATTGTGGAGGTAAACAGGTAAGAATATCTAGTGATTTATATTTACTTTTAAAAATTATTTTGGATTGATTCCACTGAATTTTGTAGGCGTGGTAAATTGCATATGTATGTATATTTGAAACTATTTTTTTTTTTCAAGTGAAAAATAAGTATTAGGGCCAAATGAAAATAAGGAATTCATATTATGCCATTGCAGTATAATGTAGCTGAATTTAAAAATAAAATCCAGGTTTAAAGTCAATTAGAGAGAGAGAGAGAGAGAGAGAGAGAGATTATTTGAAGATGGATGGTAGTGATGTAAGACATAACAAATAACTCGTTGTCCTAGTATTGTTTTGTGGTCTTTATTCTAAGGCACATATATTTTATAAATAATTAATACTGGATGGAGAATGAATCGGCCTTTTATGATTACGTTTTAGAAAAATTAGCATTTATCAGAATGTGAAATGTTCAACGGTTCTTAGATCTTCCAATGAATAAAACGGGAAACGTCAAAATATATATAATTCTAACAATTTATGGATGCTCCGCTTAAGCGTTTTATATGTCATTCCATATTAAGCAAGCATTTATATCTGGATCACCCATAGGTCATGCATATATTCTCATCAATTTAATCCTGAATGTAATTATGTATTTATATAGTAAATTTATCCTGTCTATTAATTATTTCTCCAGCAGCAGGTGTTACAGAGAAAGATAAGAAATCTAATTCACACACACACACACACACACACACGCACACACATGAGTGACAGAAATCTCTAAATTAGTGAAATATTCTCGAGAGGGACGTTAAACAATATACAATCAATCAATCAATACTTTCGGAAAAAGAAACAAAATGACAACTATCGTTGGGAACAGAAATACTAGTTTTTCATGCAAAAACGAAATTCTCGTAAAATAATAAATTGACTGATTTTATGATTAAAATCAACTTACATCATGCATCAATTGAGCAATACCATACCTTTTTGTTTTCAGGTTCATATGAAAAACAACGGGCGATGTGGAGTTTGTGGGGACGCATATGACGGAGCTCGTGCCCACGAATATGGAGGGACATATGCAACTGGTCTCATGTCCAAATTCTTTCCTCTTGGGACTGATCAAATTCAGATCACCGTTCGAACGATCAGCCCACAAATGGGGAGCTACGAATTTCGGATTTGTTCTATGGATAACCTTCATGGAGCCGTTAAACAGTCATGTCTTGATCAGAACGTGCTCCTTGTTAAAGACAACACTGCTGTGAACTCGTTTTTCCGAGCGAGATATTATGTGACTCCGTCGATACGAAATATGCTTAGTCATAAAATCATTGCCAAGATTCCCAAAGGATTTACGTGTGCACATTGTGTACTGCAATGGAAGTTTATTTCAGGTAAGGGAACGCTATGTTAAATCATTGTTCTTCTCCATTTGTCTTTCTTGTAAGAACCATGATCTTGAATTATTTTGTTAAGAACTCCTTGTGATCCATTGTAGTGCCAGACAGAGACGGACGCAGGGATGAATACGTTAACTGTGCTGATATAAGCATTGGAAAGAGACCACATATGACTGGAGCGGGGACTACTTTTCAGGAGCCAGTAACGGCAGGCTCCAATACATCAGCAAATGCATCTACTGCCGAAATGACAAATTCGGAACTTCTGGAGGCTTTGCTTGTTTTAGCTGACGTGAATCCCGTCGCAGACAAAGTCATGCCCCTCTCTACTCCTTCTACTGTTGCCGCGCAACCCCAAGGGGATGTACCGAAACACGAACAATTGATACAAGAACTACAACAGCTGGGTGTCCTTGTGCCAGTTGATACGCCGAATCAAGGAAATGGTATGGCAGTAGAGACAATGTTTACATCGCCAGATGCTCATACGAACCCCGACTATTTCTTAGAACAATTACAGAATCTCGGAGTATTAGTACCAGTAGACCCTAGCCCATCGTCTTCAAATACCGCAACACAGCAGGCACCGAATACTCCTTCCGGACAAAGTACGTCGTCTGCTAATACAATGCAATCCGTTATTCCAAATACTCAATCTCCAGTCTTACCTATTGTTATGCAATCAACCCCTTCAGAGAAGCAGCTAGTTGACCAATTAAAAGACATAGGAGTTTTGGTTCCTGTTGACCAAGCTCTAAACTCGGGACAACAATCCAACCAAAACATTTTCAAAGCACAAGAATCCAAAATTAAGAGAATGCGTGAAAACGAACTAGCAAGACAATTGCATGGCTTAGGCGTCATTGTGCCAGTTGGACATGTTGTTCAGTCTCAGGATAGCTCCGCAGCTAAGGACACATCAACTGTTAATAACTTTGATCCATTCAAAGCTCCCAGAGCAACTAATATACAACCGACAAATACATTTTCATCTCAATCCAATATTCTTCAGTCTAATGGTATTCATTCGTCCAGATCTTCCCAAAATACACAAGTTCAACGTCGAACTTCTCAGCTTGGTGATATATTCAATACTAATACCGTAAGTCAAAATCAAGTAAGAAAATCACAACAAACGCACCAAAGTAGATCCACATTTACCTCTTCTCAGGGTGACATGTCGTCGTTATTATCGCCGACAAGAACACAAACTCACATGGAATCATCCAGGACGATATTTACATCTTCATCATCAGTCAGTAGCAGAGGACAAATTGTTTCAAGTGGGAGTCAGATGGTTGCTGGAAATCCTCCACAAGTTAATTCTCAGTTTGGAAACTTTGGAAGAGTACAGAATAGAAACGAACAAAATGTTCAATCCAGCAATAATGGACGAGTTTCTTCCTCTCACCAAGCGCAACAGGCAGTTGGTAGACAAAACACTTTTGGATCTCGAAACATATTAAACAGATTCCACACGAGCAAAATATCAAGTTCCTCTAATTTTCAGCAAGGTCGCAATGTAAACACTTTCTCTTCTAATGGTCTTCCAAACAACTTATCCCCACCAACTTGGCAACGGCAACACACACAACATTCGTTGTCTCAAAATGCCCAGAACAACGTTAAATCAAGCGGCTTTGGACTAAGCGGAAATAATCAAATTACTTTGTCTCAAGGCGGAGCTTTTCTGGGAGATGTTGTTCAAGGGTCAGATAAAAGGAAAAGCGGAAAGCAAAGTTTATCTCGGTTTGACCAAGGTCTCTCTAGCCCTGCCGGTTCACTAAGTTCAAATAGCGTATCACGATCAACTGGGTTTCAAACTCAAAGTTCTCAAACATCTCAAACTGTTTTTAAAACTGATACAGCAGGAAATACTAAGAGTGAAAGTGTGGCAGTTTCAGCAAAAAATACTAACAGTGGTTCATCACTGACGAGATTAGAAAAAGACCCAATGGGCAAAGTTGTTCATAAAGCAACATCGATGTCTGTCCTCAATAGAGACCAAGAACAGTCTCGATCCAAATCATCATCGGCAATGGATGCGTTTGGAAATATTGTAAAATCAACAGACACGGGATCAGTGAGTACTTCTGATTTACAACAGACATTATCAAATACTGGTGCACTGAACTTGGCTGGTCAACATGAAAGTAAGACAACGTCGGTTTCGTCTAAAATATCTGATAAAAGCAGTGTAATTACAAACACACAGGCGAAGGAGGACGCACTAGGAAATACTGTTTCCAAAACAATATCCAAGCAAAGTTCATCGGCGGACAAAACGAAATCTTTTGCTAACACAAATTCTAAGAGGGACCCTTTAGGAAATAAAGTCAATAAATCTTTTGCTAAATCCTCCTCAACAATGGATAGCAATGTAGGCATTACAAAGACAGCAACAGATGTTGACAGGATGGGAAATAAGGTTAGTAAAACCATTTCCAAAATCTCCACCATAAAAGACCAAAGCCAGGCAGCATCAAGAACAATTAAAAAACAGGACAAATTGGGGACGCTTAAAAGCGATGTATTAACAAAATCGTCATCTCTAATTAAGGCGAACAATGCAAACACTGTAAATGTTGTTAAGGAGGATCCGACTGGATATCAGGTAATTGATTCCCATACTAAAGCATCATCACATACCAGAAAGAATGCTGAAATAGCACAGTCATCGACTAATGAGGGACGTTTTGGTAACAAAGAAGGCGAGACACACCTCAAATCATCCAATGATGTACAACAATCAAACACAAATACAAATACCCTATCTGAAACTGACTTATTCGGAAATTCTGAGAGCCACACACAGTCAGTTTCCAATACAATTAAGGAAAAGGAGAAGACTGTTTCAAATGTCGATCTCAAAATCAATACAGAAGGGGAAGTGTCTAAAAGAGTGATAGACACGGCTCTCAAAAATCAGCTGACCGAGACAGTGAAAAAGAATATACAGAAGCATACAAAAGTAAATTTACATGATAACAGTGTAAAAACGGACACCACGGGATCTATTTTCAAGGATATATCTACGTCTGATAAAAAAGAGGTTTTAACAGAAAGTAGGCATTTAGATCCTGCTGGAGAAATGAATAAAAACGTTGCCTTGGTTTCAAGTTCTGTTAAAAAACAAGAGCAACAAATACACAAAATTCATGACTCCAGAGTTCAAAATTCAGAAGGAACTTTGGTCAAAAACTCTGTCAACGACACATTGAAATTTATGGATATTGCAAATACTAGAAATAAAACAGTTGAAAACTTGCATATGGATAGAAGTGGAAATGTGGCCAGTAAAATGAAACAATCTGGTCAAAGATATGCGAATAAAACCATATCAGTTCAGAGACAAGAACAACAATCTGTGACACCGGTTGTGAATTTGGAGGTCACTCCGGCCCCAACAACTTCCACATACCAAAAAGAAACACTGACTATCCAAGTACCGTCGATGGATCTACTACTACCGATCCAACTTACTACACCGCCTCTTGATTCTCATAATTACATAATGACAACAACTCCAGAAACAATAGATGCTATAAAAACAGATACTTTTTATCCCTCATCCCTCTCCACGGTCAGTCCATCCTTCCGCCAGGTGCCTTTAGAGTCCATTCAGAACTCTCCTGCTTTTCCTTCTGATACATCTAAACGAACATCAGTCCATGTACCGAACATAGGTAACACAACTTGGGGCTCCAAGGAAAAACTTATTGATCAGCAAGGCAGAGAGAGCATATGGGTTTCACCAAATGAGGCCCCTAAGATTGGTATAAATTCTTCAAATAAATCTTCAACAAATTATGCAGCTCTCGACCCGTCATTTGACCCAAATGCACTTGTACAGAGTTCTACTGAAAGCAGTGTAAAAGAATTGCCACCTTTAGGCGGAGTGATAATGAGAAACAGTAATAACGCCAGGCAAAGCGCACAGCATAGATTAGATCCCTTCTTATTTGGAATTGGGGCAACGCCAAAATTCGCTCCGCAAGGTCCATTAATGGGGAGGGCTGGTCAGCAAACACCTCATTCTAAAACTTTACAGCAAAACCGCCCACAGATCGGACGATCACCAGTGTCATTCAAAAGAAATGGTTTGATCATCCAGAAATCATCTGTTGTTCAAAATCAAGCAATTCAAAGATCATCCTCTGTACCTCTTCAAAATCAAGGAAGTTCATTTGTTACCCAGAGACCAGCAACGATAAACGTACAGCAACACCAAGCAACTTCAAGAAGACAACCGACGACTTCTCGTCCCAATCAAAGAAACCTAACACAAAGACGTACAGGGAATAATCTACGAACTCAGTCACAGATGCCAGAGAGGACCGCACGGGTCGAAGTGGTTGTTCGAAACCCAGCAGATTCCGTGAGATTCTTTTCCACCATAAATAATTTTCCTCCGGCACAGAGACAGAGAATACTAGAATTGCTCAGACGTAACCGTATTACAAATTTACAGTTTGCCAACCCTCATATGCTTGCTCATCTCGCAAACATGCAAATACGCCCTTCCACTCCTCCACGTCCAACAGCAGCGCAGATATCTCATTTCATGCGCAGACTTTCCACAACCCCAAATGGTCGACGCTTATTGAATCAATGGCGACGGAGAATGATTGGTGAATTTCAACAACCTCAGAGATCAGAAACAGTTGCGCCACCAACAATAGTCCAAGCTACAGCAATTCCTCAAAGAGAAAATACAACACAAAGTACCTCAAGGGCAACCGATGCTGAAAATGGTGCCCCGACTTTGGCAACTTTTCTTCAACAAGAGGTACCTACTGAAAATGTTCGACAGCAATTCAGCTCGGCGATAAATCTAGTTCGACAACTTCAGCGTGAACAGCAAGCCGAGGAATTACTGCAACAACACTTACAAGAATACACCAGAAATAGACAATTTTCCTTAGCAAGAACAGTTTTAAATACTTTACAACTAATCCAAGAAAGACGAAGTGGATTGCTTCAACAGATTCAGGAGCTGAGACGTGAGATACATGCGTCTAATAACAAATTACAGGCAGAATTAACAGAAACTCCTAACCAAAGAATCCCGGTGCCACAAGCAAACACATTATCTCCGAGTAGATCCCAAACACCTCCACCTCCGCCGCCTCAAACACAACAATCATCATCTCCATCTTTACCGCGTCAACAGTTGCGACGACAGGTTTCACGACAACAGCAGCCGGTGCAGGTACAACGTCAACGGAACCAATTTCCACGACAACAAATGTTTGGTAACAGATTTCAGCAAATACTAGCAAACATGCAGCGGGCGTCTCGAAATAGACAACGGCCGCCTGTTAACAGTCAACAAATGCCTAATGCTGGCAGTCTTTCAACACAACCTAGAACATTTAATAACAGGAATAACCGTCTCCGAAATTTGTTAAGAAGGGCCCAGAGCAATCCGTTTGGTGGATTGAATATGAATAGAAGCCACAATAGACCACGGTTACCAGTAAATAATGGACTGTTTTTAGGCTGAATATATTATTCATGCCACTTGCTTAGATCAGGAAATGACGAAATCTGAGAGATTGCAGACTGGAGGATATTATGTTGATTCCGTGCCAAAACTTTCGTTGTCCACACTCAAAAAAGGCAATGCATTTTACACATGCACCCTTTATAAAGTAGAAGCTGAGCTCGTGATGACAATGAAGAAGACATTGATCTATGATAAGGAGGACGTGGCGTTCTTAGAACTCAGGAACTTGTGCAATATCACCAGTTGATTGTTGTGTTGTGTTGATATGTTATTTCACAGTATTTATTTAATCATTCCATTTTCGTGTACATAAACTTCTCACGCCACATTCAACTAATCATGCGATTATTACGCATACTGTATGTAAGACAATAACAACGAAACAAGGGAAGACATGAACTTGTTACATATTGATGAGAGCGTTGACTCAACCCTAAGTTTTGTGACAGTGTACCGTACGTGTCATTCTGATATTGCCATTATTCATTTAGTATTGAGCTAAACCAAGGGGAAAACATTCATGCTGAACGTTTCCTATTTTTGATTTTGACAATACATCCATATAGTGTTCTGATGGAGGTAAAACATGCCAATATGATATGATTGACGACTTTTGTTTAACTTGATGAACGTGATGTACATGAATAAAGTATATAAAACTTGCATTGAGGTGGATGTTTCTGATAGGTTGAAATAAATGTTTATATTAAAACGAATTTCTGATAGTAATTACAGTAGATTTAGATCATACATTAAGAAATAATATAAATCTATTTTTCTATTTATTTTCTGCATAACCATTGATTTTATGGCAATCACATTGTAATGTAATATACAAGAATAGCTAAAATGACTAATACGGCTTTACTCAAACGTGGCGGATCTATAAAATAGATACAGGGTCAATAGAAAAATAAATGAATAACTAAAATGGCCAACAACACGGACAATGAAAATGTTCGGTGTGACCTGTCTCTTCCTCCAGGCAAAGATGTTAATCACATGTGGATTTAAAAATGTAAAAGAAAAAAGGTACCATTTCTACACCACACTATCTAAAGATAATCTCTACAGTGAACAACATGATTGTTTTAGGGTGGGGCATAGACCTATATAATACACGTCCAATCAGTCGGACGTATTAATTGTACCATGATGCGAAACTCAAATGACCTGACCTATTTAAGGATCAAATCAGTCGCAAGAGCTGCATATGATCAGTTTTTAAATCGAGGCAGGCTATTGACGAACAAGTTCATGTTATAGGGGTTTCAACAGTCTCGATTGAAGTCAGCATTTCGCAAATTATATGGTCGCTATAACGACCTAGTTCGTCAATACAACCCATCATTGGGTCAAATGCTGTTTGACGTGTTTCATACCGATTGTTAGGCCGTTCTTGGCACACTGATTTTGACTACGGATAACTCCATTTACCTGATCGGGATATATAGCTCACGGCGGGTGTGACTGGTCGACAGGGGATGCTTACTCCTCCTAGACACATGATCCTACCTCTGGTGTGTCCAGGGGTCCGTGTTTGCTCAACTATCTATTTTGTATTGCTTATAGGAGTTATGAGATTGATCACTGTTCGTTATCTTCACCTTTCATGCTGTTGAAAAGACACTGGTCCATGATGAGTACTTTCCACTTTTCGGCGTGGGGAATCGTTTACCTTTAATACAGGAATGAAGAGTAGCAGACAGTTTTAAAAGATATAAAATTCTACCAAATTGTGTTATAATGCATAAAACACACCTAAGGGATGACGATAAGATACATTTCCATGAATGAAAAAAAGCATTTGGCAAACAAACTGTAGATAAGGAAATGAAGTTGACGTCCTACAGTAGTACAACACCTAAGGACAGCACAGCAGCCTCTTCTCAGAATTCCAAAAGTCAGATCAGGTCTCAGTATTCCAAAAGTCAGATCAGGTCTCAGAATTCCAAAAGTCAGACCAGGTCTCAGTATTCCAAAACTCAGATCAGGTCTCAGAATTCCAAAAGTCAGATCAGGTTTCAGTATTCCAAAACTCAGATCAGGTCTCAGTATTCCAAAAGTCAGATCAGGTCTCAGAATTCCAAAAGTCAGATCAGGTTTCAGTATTCCAAAACTCAGATCAGGTCTCAGAATTCCAAAGGTCAGATCAGGAATCTAACGTGAGAAATCAAGCTTTAAATGACCACAAGTCAGCATAAACAACACAATATATGAAAGAATCCATGCATAGAAATGAGATACAGCAGCATCTGTCCTTGAGTAAAGAAATTACCTGTGTTGGTGTAAAGAGCTCGCGCTTGCCTGTTCTCGAGTACAGAGCTTACCTATTCTGTAGTTCATCGATTTATAAAGAGCTTACCTGCTCAGGAATACAGAGCAAAATTGCAAAGCGGGATCACATGTAGGAGGCGCAAGCAGTATCACCCCACCCCCACCCCCACTAATTACAGGGACAACTTACCATGGTATAAATAAACAATTCTAATTGTGGCTGTAATTAATGTACTGAGGTTGTTTAGATTGTTAGCTGTCAAATAAATAAGACAAATAAAGTACATATTTAGTAACAGAATGATAGAACATAGATAAACACTATATCTAGATGTAATAAATTCATGATGTATTGAATAATCAACAAAATCACTAGATAAACACCGTGTAAGCACGGTGAAATAATTTGATAATAAAATACGTCAAATTTCGTATGTGCTGGAATACGGAATGACAAAATTATTAAGTGTATCTAATGCATTGCAATATTAATCGTTTGAAACATATTAAAATATATGCATGGTGTGTTCTGATTCGGGGGGTATTATTCTGTTCCCTGGGGGTTGTGCTGTTTCCCAGGTGTTGTGCTGTTTCCTAGGTGTTATGCTGTTTCCTAGGTGCTGTGCTGTTTCCTAGGTGTTATGCTGTTTCCTAGGTGTTGTGCTGTTTCCTAGGTGTTATGCTGTTTCCTAGGTGTTATGCTGTTTCCTAGGTGCTGTGCTGTTTCCTAGGTGTTATGCTGTTTCCTAGGTGTTATACTGTTTCCTAGGTGTTGTGCTGTTTCCTAAGTGTTATGATGTTTCCTAGGTGCTGTGCTGTTTCCTAGGTGTTGTGCTGTTTCCTAGGTGTTATGCTGTTTCCTAGGTGTTATACTGTTTCCTAGGTGTTGTGCTGTTTCCTAGGTGTTATGCTGTTTCCTAGGTGTTATGCTGTTTCCTAGGTGTTATGCTGTTTCCTAGGTGTTATGCTGTTTCCTAGGTATTGTGCTGTTTCCTAGGTATTGTGCTGTTTCCTGGGGGTTGCTGGTTAAGATATTATTTCATGCTAAAATACTCACAATTTACAGGGCTTCTAATATGTACATGTAAGTATATGTTTAGTCGGAAGCAGTTGCCCTACGTCCAAAAGTCAATCAAGTTTGCTAAGCTCCTCCTCCTTCTCAGATTCATATGAAGGATTTTGATATGTACAAAAACAGAGTTTGATATAAGTATTGAGTTGGCTTTCTTTTGTTTAAGATTCACCACTACAAAAGTGGATCCAGCACAAAATGTCAAAGTGGGATGTTGCAACTCAGATGTCAAGTTTTCTGCCACAAAAGGGAGACGATTCTCCTATTATGACACAAAATAGGGACTGGTTCACGATTTTTTATAAAAATAGTTTTCATTTTTGATCTTAAACATTAAAAATATAATTCATTTTTTGTTGACAGCCAAAATGTTGACCTTCTGAATGCAAGAATAAAAGCATCATTTTAGCCTTGAATCTGTGTTATGTAAACAAAGACTCGAGTCTTTATATGTATACAAACAAACAAGTGAAATATTGATTTTGTAATATAAAGCATCTTAATTTTGCAGAGTCACAAATTTTAACTTTTAGATGACACATTTTACCCCAAAATACTTCAAATGTTAAAGATATAATAAACTTTGATCGATATTTATTTCTGTTGAAAATTTCGTAAACAATACCGCAATCTTCGTTTACAAAACAAATAAAGAACTCGCTAAAATGAGCTTCTGTGATAATATATAACCTTAATTTTTATGTGAAATCTTTTAAACACATTAGACTTTGATCATTAAAAGTTAAAAAGAAAATTTTGTGGAAAATCGTAAATCAGTCCCTTTAAGATTTGGGGAGGAATGAGGAGTGAAAAGTCCGTAATTCTTTCCAGCATGCTCCTTCTGTACTCATTTAGAAATTTGGAAGATCTCAAAATTTTAAACGCTACATGTACATGTATGAAGGACTGGACCTTATATTTTTAGCGAAGATAAATACATTGGACCAGTTCTTTTACATTGAAAAAAGAGATACTTTTCTTGCTGTCGCGATAGTGCAGAATGTTAACTTTTGGGGAAGTCGGGATAGACTTGCAGATCCACCCGTCAATATAAAAGTCTTCCATTTACAAAAAGCCATATTAGGAAATTCGCTGGCGTCCAAGTGGCTTAGTAATTAACGCACTTGCTGCTCATCGAATTTGATTCAAAGGATTGGCAGTGATAATATATGAGAACGTACATGTATTGTGGTCGCCAAGGATCGGCGGTGATTATAGGTGAGAGGGTAGTGTGGTCGCCCATTCTTGCAAGTGGGTTTCTCCTTGTTACGCTGGTTCCCTTCCACATCGATGGTCTCTTCGTGCCAATATCCGAGTCGACGAGAAGCATTAAGGAGGGATAACACCCCAGAGAAATCTGATAGGGATGGAAAGTGGAGGATATGTACAGCAATATTTTAACATTAAAAAGTTTCAAATTTACCTTATTAAATGAAACAAACATGCAGTTTTAGCAGAAAGTAATCCAAATTAAAAATTAAAACCCCTGCTAAGCTCAATCGCATGGTCTACACATGAGCAGTCGACACGTAAACCTACTGAGCTACCGAACTACGCGATTAGATGGGAAAAGATATATAAATATTACTGATATATATGTACATATTTTCATTCAATTTTCAAAAAGAAAGTCAGTCATTATGACGATGTATTTTCCTCCTAAATACAAGTTCATTTACTAATCGTTGTAAAATAAATGAAGTTTTAAAAAATTGAGACGGCGAGATATGACTCCCGAATCGGATGTACATGTGGAACAGGTTGTGATTAAAATAAGCAGATAACGAGTGGATGTTTTGCTCTCTCATATATCCTATTTCCCTCTGCAAAATCGTAAATCAAGCTCCGGTCAGCTCAGTATATTCCGTTTCGCTACAACTCCAATATCATTATTCGGAGGGGAAAGAAGTTCCGGAGAACTGACATTGTACGGAGTTTAGATCGTAAATATGTTCTATAATATCCAGACCATACCGGAGTAATATCCGGAAAAGTTAATTATCTTTAATGTATAAAGTATAGGTATGGACGGAAAGCTTTACGATATATTGGATACAGAAGGCATTGCTCCGATGTTTGTTTGTTGTTTTTTTTTAAATCTGCAAAAAATAAGGTATGATGACATGTGTGTGTCCAGGGGTCCGTGTTTGCCCGACTATCTATTTTGTATTGCTTGTAGGAGTTATGAGATTGATCACTGTTCGTTATCTTCACCTTGTATCAATGCGTAGACGACAGTGTGCGTGAGGAACTTGTATTAACAATGCTAATAAATTAAAATAAGATAACTAAGAAGAAGAATCGTAAGATACATGTAGCTTGGTTGTGGTTTTCGATATGATATGATGCATTTATGATGCATTGTTTGAAAAAAAAAAAAAAGGTTTTCTGTGTAAAGTACTTTTTTGCCAGAATCAATTTGGGTTGTTTTTAACATCATCCAGTATAAATGTCATCTCTGAGAGAGAGAGAGAAAGAGAGAGAGAGAGAGAGAGAGAGAGAGAGAGAGAGAGAGAGAGAGAGAGAGAGAGAGAGAGAGAGAGAGAGAGAGAGATCTACACCGATGTATGAGTTACAAGGGATGGACGATGTACTTGCTATTGATAAGGGAGTTGCGATTTTTGACACGTTTACTGTCCATAAATGTGTCATCTTTAGTATTCTATTAATGACGGACAGTGGTGACCGTTATCATTCAGCGCATATGCATTGATTCGTCATCCAAGCGTGACGGACGATCTGCTTACGGAAACTCTCTCCATATGGAAGTGGTTAGACGGAATGGTTCCGGAGTCATAGAGAAAATGGATATTATATAGAGAAAATCTGAGGTATATATGATATATATTATGGAGTTTAGCATACTTCAAGGAATTAAGATACCGTATAAATGGTTTTTAGCGATTTTCCCCCATACAATATGGGTATATATATTTAGCGAGAGCTAATTTTAGTGACTTCATAATTCCAAAAAAAGATATGGCTAAATGCTTACGATGTGGAATGAATAATAGCGATATTGAATTTTAGCGATTCCAACACTCGCTAATAATGCCAAATTTAAATCCTCGCTAAACATTCTGCTTATACGGTGTATATGAAGTTTAAGATGGAGCATAGATTCAGGAAATACAACGTAGAAACTTGGCTATATTGATAATTCGCAAATGTTCAATCGCATCTTGGTACAGCAGGCATCGTTCACCGCAATTATTAGAATAATGTGTAATATGAACATACATGTTAATTATTAGAATAATGTGTAATATGAACATACATGTTAATTATTAGAATAATGTGTAATATGAACATGCATGTTAGTACGGGTTATTCCGGTAAATTGAAAAATCTGAATATCCATAATATGATCATTAATACTATCTAATTAGAAACAAGATAAAGGAAATATATTTATAGGTTATAGACTTTGTATGGGAAAAATATGACGACCGAGTTTTTGGCACGTAGACGGACCGAGCTTGCGAGGTCCGTCCGCGACAAAAAACGAGGTCGTCATATTTTCCCATACAAAGTCTATAACCTTTTTATTATATACTTTCAATTTCATTTAGAAACTAATAATAATTCTATTTTAACAATTTCTTTATTGGTTTAAATGATTAAAAGATGAAAAATTTGAAAATTAACGGCGTAGAAATTTGATTGTGACGTAATGTTTGCGGGCCGGAATGTTTCCGGGCATATATCGTGTGATATATGCCCGCAAACTTTTAAAGAAAAAAGAAGAGATGAAATTGAAAGTATATAATAATGTAGCTTATCTCTCTCTCTTTTCGCTTATGATTAATATTTTTCAAATAGACTTTGCAATCACTGTATCAAAAATCTAAATCTGAGCTGAGTGGTCACTGTTAGAATTGTATCAATTCATTCTATATAAGGTTTCATGAGTAACATGTTTCAAAGTTCCAAAAAAAAAAAAAAAAAAGAACAATAAAAAGACCTAATAACAACCAAAATTGAAATTAAGAATGCGCTTAAAGTGGTAGATCTAATGAATTAAAAACAAAGAGACAATTAGCAACTTACATTCCTGTGTCAGAAAGAATTTGTTTTTCGCCAGAATAAATTATACCCGCAATTGTATTAGAAGCAGATATATTCCAATACTGTAAAGCGATGTATCTTCCATTTACATTTATCTTTTACTCCGAGAGATATATATTTCACTTAGAGAAATGTTTCTTTGACATTTAGAGATATCTCAAATGTATTTCACTTAATAAGAAGATATCTTCTCCTTTGAAATATCTACTTTACTTAGAAAGATATCTATGATACTTCTATGAGTTAAAGAGATAGCTTTATAGAATTTGAATAAGAGATATATTTAAAGGCAGAAAAACGTGTGAAGGAGTTCTCTCTTCAAGTTAAAGCTATATCTCTTTAGATTATTTCACTTTTGGTCGAATGCACACTGGATGATCCGAAAAGCGAAAACCCGTCAAAATGGTGTACAGATTCCGAGACAGAGGAATCTAAGTCATAATAACAACCCATATTGAACTTGACGCTATACAACCAGCTAGTGAAGCAAGTTCTCGTAGTTGTAGATATGGTGGTTCAAAATGGACAATGCTGAAGTACAGCTTGATGTGGTAATATTAATGTCTCTACAATATCTATAAATAGATTCAAATACTGTAACAATGAATAGTTCATTTTATTTTTGAATTTATGGTTATTCCCCCTTTTTGTCAAGGAATATAGCGTATAACATTATAAAGTTACTTTCCCATCAGTTCCTATAAAGGAATCGAAATTCCTCCCATCAGTTCCTATAAAGGAATCGAAATTCCGAAGTTGTGATATTACAATTCATTAACCTCAACCTGGCGGCAAGTGGTTTATGCCGTCCCAACGACCTCCTCAAAACTTTCTGCCATTTTTGCATTACATTATTCCGTCACATAAATCGCGAAGGTAACTTACGAGAAAATCATTGCAGTTAAATGGCAAATATCTTTCTTTAGCTTTAAATGATATCTCTCAAAGTTAGAGATATATCTCTTTAAAATTCTGTAAGAGATATCTTTTTCACTTTAAGAGTTATCTCTTTTACATTTTAAAAATATATCTTTATGGTAAGGAGATACCCCAAAACACAAAGAGATCTTTCTAGGTTAGCATGATATCTCTCTAACCTTAAAAGTGATCTCTTTTCACTCAGAGAAATTTTTCCTCATTGAGAGTTATCTCTGTTTTCAATAATTAGTCAATCGGCTTAAAAAGGTCTAATGGTTTACTGAGTTAAAAATACTTCATGATGAATCTCTTTATCAGTTGTTTACGACTATGAACTGTTGTCTATAGTTGTATGACCGATCGTGGTAGCTAAGTGGTAGATCAGTCGCTCCGTAACTGGGAGATCGTGAGTCGTACCAGGCCGCATCACACATAGGTAGCAATTACTCCTCCGCCAAACACTCGGCATTCAGAGGTGAGAATCACGCGTCCGCCGGATATAACCTTAAAAACTTAGATCCCTTGTCGCAACATGCGTTGGCACGTTAATTCTCAGACTATTCTTTATTGTGACATTAAATGAAATTTAAAGGGCAGTGGTTTAAATACGATATTGACCTCACACAGTCAAAAGTAAAGGGCAGTGGTTTAAATACGATACAGACCTCACACAGTCAAAAGTAAAGGGCAGTGGTTTAAATACGATATTGACCTCACACAGTCAAAAGTAAAGGGCAGTGGTTTAAATACGATATTGACCTCATACAGTTAAAAGTTTGCCCTTTGAATTTCATTTGTTGATTCAGCTGACGCCGTGAGATTTTGATGGATATCAGTAGTACTGAGGCAATTGATATCAAACTATTCACTGATATCGAACAACCAAAGGTAAATTCTTACACTGAACGAACAAAGGAGTGACGTCACAGTGATATTTTAATTTTTCATACATAACTGTATTCAGTCTATATCCAATGCAGAACCCTCATTGCTACGACCCTAAGCGCTACGTACAAGTCTAAATTTGTGGTACTTCACCTACAGCTGGTGACGTCTCAATATGAGTGGAAAATTCTCGACCGGACATAAAACAAAGAAATTTAAACAAAATATGAAACATCTGAATTGCACCATGATTTGATTTCGTTTCCCTTATTTCGGTGACATCTGAAAATTCCTAATCTGCGGAGTAAGATATCAAAACACATCGTATTTACGTTTGCAGAGTTTTTGCCTTGGATATATCTTTAGCAAATTTTGGTGAAAGACATTTTCTTATGAACGCGCTGCAGTTGTAAACAATGCACAATGCGCGTATGAATACAGAACTACTTGATACATGTAACTATAGTATGCCTACTCAAACGACTGGGAATTCCAAACGAAATGAAAGTAGAATGTATTTTGAAAATACATGAAGGCATGCGTATTAACCGGCGTGAATTGCCACAGTTCATAACGTCATGTATTTTCAAAAATGAAATTCATTTGTTTTGAAATATATGCATCTATATACAGCCATATCTTTATCTCAGGAAAGGGAAATAAAACGTAGTATGGGATAAATAAACTTGTGAGTATTTACACAATTATTCAACTCTTTAGATAAAGCAAACATCAACCCCCGCTATATAGAATCCCTCTATATAAACTGTACTGAAATAGACATTAAAATACTAGAACATCTGCAGTGTATATACAAATACATCTTTTTAATACCTCTTTTTGCTATGACATCTTTTCCTTAAGTTATAGACAGAATTTTAGATAGAATAAAGACAGAGGGACATTTTTCAGGACCAACTGAATGATTACCCACACTTATTCGTGGTAAATGTCATAGTACGCGGCGCGGTCTTTGATGACGTTTATAACATTTGCAGATATAAAAAGTGAATGATGATTCAGGTATGACGTTTATCGCAATAAATGGAGGCCATTTCTTTTACGTATATGAATTCTAATAACGTGTTATCTACGAAATAATATGATGCGTTGTTAATCATTAGTTTTAAACACAAACTTTTTGCCAGAGAGAGAGAGAGAGAGAGAGAGAGAGAGAGAGAGAGAGAGAGAGAGAAACAAAAGAAATTTCATTAAATGTAAATATACATTTCTTTGTTTTAACCAACATTTTTTATCTTTATCAGATCCTATTAAAAGCTTTCAGTTGCGTATCTAAACTTTATTTAAACATTCATTCTTGAAAAATTGAAAATTGGGGAGGGTTTACGAAATCGAAAGTTGACTATATATACAAAGCTTTTTCAAATATACAATATATTAGCGAGACCAAATATTCACTGTATTCATACTGAAACATTGAATGTCTCCTTCCTTTCGTTGAGTTCGCACTCCACCATTCTAACCCTTTCCAGACTACTTTTATAACAGTGGACTGCAGGGTTCTAGCTTATTTCTAAAGTCGTCACATTCGACTGGGTTTATGTCTGAATTGATTATCATGATAATGATGACCGTTATGTTGCTTTATGACGTGTTGACCGATGTTAGTAGCACATATCTACACGAGCTGGGTTTTTTTGTTACACCGTGCGTTGACCAAATTTGGTCTTATACTATTTTTGTAGAGCATATGACCGCTACAATGTCAATTTGTTTATCCATACCGCAAAGACGTGTGTATGGAGAGTTGAATAACGCAATTATAAGAACACGCGCAAATCTATATCAAAGGTATAAACAATACTATGCAATCTATATCTCATGAAGTCACATTGAAATCCTGAAATATGTGTCGGAAGAAATCATCCATTTGCAATATTGTTTCTGCGAAAGGTACATGTATGATTAAAGACTAAATAGAAAATGGGTTTAATGAGAATTAGCCACCAATATATATATATATATATATATATATATATATATATATATATATATATATATATATATATATATCTTCATTATTCACAGACAAAAGTATAATTTATAAAATCTGCTTATCAACTGTCTGGTAATGTCAATAGTTTATTTCCAGTGAATGGAAACTCCACCAAGATGTTTGTCAAGCTTTGCCTCCTCTTGAATCTGTTAGGTCACGTGATCTCACATGGATACCTGGACTCGCCACCTCAGCGCTCATCGTTATGGAGACATGGATTTCACACCCCTAAAAACTACAATGATAATTCTTTATACTGTGGAGGAAGACAGGTTAATATACGCGCTAATTAAACCAATCAGTCATTATCAATGTTTATAATAAATAGTGCGAAACGACTCACGTAACCCCAGAGACATATAAAATGTTAATACATGTATATATTTCTCTGGTTACACCGTGCGTTGACCAAATTTGGTTTTATACTATTTTTATAAAGCATATGACCGCTACAACCCTTGGTGTATTAGGAGTTAATATGGTACAGGCACGTGGGGTACCCTCCCACTTTTTTCCATCTATATTTACATGCAAAGTTTGGTTATTTTCACATGAAAGAGCCAGTAAAATACATTGGCTAATTTGCCCCACCTCCTTTGTAGTACATGTAGTATTGAGCTTGAACCGATGAATTGAACCCATGTAACGAAGGACGACCTTTCCGGAAGATCTCGGATTTCAAGGTTTTGGCAAAAAAGCATTTGTTTCCTGTTTTAGTTTAGATTATGTGATATCTTATTATTACTATCATTTTATCATTAAAACTTTTGCTTGTCAAGAATTTTTGACAATAGTGAAGCCAATTCTTTTATTGACTGGCTTCCGTACTTTGGAAAACAATGCTACGTGCCCGATATAATATTAGAGAGCAATGTATTCTGATCCGAAAATGTGTCTACATCAAAACGAAGATGCATATAGTTCATTCGACTAGTTACTATACTCTATCTATCTATCTATTTAATCTGCCTATCAGGCTGATCAGTAATCCATTTTGCATCAACATTGCAGACGTAATGACTTTAAGACATTACAGCACAGCGATGGTGTAAGTAAACTATACAATGCCCGAAAGTTTGATTCGAAAAGAATATACACATAGATGTATGCTAATGCGAACCTGCGTTTTCTTTAACCTAAATTGATTTGAACTAATTCGGTATTCGGAGTTAAAACAGGTAATTGGGGTATGTGATGTAGTTTTGCTGGTTTTTCACAGGCTCTGGTGGAAGCTGACGGTAAGTGTGGCGCATGTGGAGATGCATATTTTGGAGCTAAGGATCACGAGGCAGGAGGAAAGTATGCCCAAGGAGTAATTGCAGAGTCATACCCGGTAGGAACTGAATATATCCGAGTTACAGTAAAGCTGACAACGCATCATAAGGGATTTTTCGAGTTTCGAATCTGTCCTCACAACAATCCAAATATACCTGTATCCCAGACGTGTTTGGATCGACATCTTCTACACATAAAGGAAGGGGACGAAGATAGTGGCTTTACTAAATTCTATCCCGAGAAACATCAAGGCATTGATATTTATCACCTGCATGTTGAACTTCCACCTGGGATGACGTGTTCCCAGTGTGTTCTCAACTGGCGCTACAAAACAGGTACCTATCTAAATATACTACTTACTTAGCTACAAAACAGGTACCTATCTAAATATACTACTTACTTAGCTACAAAACAGGTACCTATCTAAATATACTACTTACTTAGCTACAAAACAGGTACCTATCTAAATATACTACTTACCTAGCTACAAAACAGGTACCTATCTAAATATACTACTCACCTTGCTATCCATTGTTGCACCTGTAGGCATTAAGGACAAGGACTAGAAATTCCCACGTTTCTCTATCTTAAGGTAGCTCATTACTCTAAATATTTATCTAATGGCACTTTAAAACACCTCTTATGATGTATGATTTCACCATTGAAAGAGTGATACAAGCTCTCAAGTATTTCATATGAATTTTATCTGATTTTTCCAGGAATAATAAAAAGGTGCTTTGTTTGCAAATATAATACTCTAGAGTCCAGATTGCGCTGTGATTTGATGCATATAATATGAATATCCAGGAAAATATGCCTAAACGACTCAGATAGACATTCTAATTTTTTAAATAAAATAATATATATGAAAATTGAAATCGTTATTTGTTAATACCGGGTATTTTTTAAATATATGGATAAAATCTTTTTAAAAACCATGCCATTTAGAAAAAAAAAGATATATAAGAGAAATATATTTTAAACAGAAACAGAAATGAAATTGTCAAAATTCAGAAATACATGTACACATGTAGAACGATTTTTCAAATTTGAACCAAACCCGATCGGAATTATATTAAAAAAAAAATAGTCATAGAGAACATTGTAATCAGAAAACTACATTTCCTTGATGTAACATGGTTTACTTTAATGAATTTATAAAGGAAATTCGTGACGAAAAGTACATACATGTACAGTTAGCACCTCACCTATCCTCTTCCTGGCCGCTGGCACTTAAAGCCCCCATACACTGCCTACATCTGACTACGTACAATTAGCAATGGTAGGATTATTCATTTTTTCTTTCGTTTTGATATATTACATTGTATATATATTTGAAATTTGGTCATTTCCTTTCCATTTCTTTTTAAATGTGTTTTTTTTTTCGATATATCTCTTTTCTATCTGACATGTTCTTTGAAGATTTTTATCCATAGATTTAAAAATATTAACAAATAACGCTTACAATTTTCATAAATATGATATGTATTTAAAAAAAAAAAATATTAGAACGTTTTTATCTGGAGTCATTTAGGTACGTTTTGTTAGATATTCATATCATTCACCAAATCATAGCGAAATTTTGACTAGAATCTCTTATTTGCAAACAAAACACGTTATATCATTTCAGGAAAAATCACCCCCCAAAAAATCATATAAAATAATTGAGAGTTTGTATCACTCTTTCAATGTTGTTTTTGAACGTCCATTTCTTATATTTTTCTTCAGGAGTGACTCTGAATCTTATCATACCAAAGAACTGAAATAAGATAGCTAACATTCAGAAAGATCAATTATACTTTTGGGGGTTCTTTAGTAGGCATCTTTAAAAGTAATGCATGATACATATATTATGAATATCAGTTATTTATAATCAGTGTATACTATGATGATAATACACGCGGAGGCAAGACATTTTCCTCGTAATTGAGGGATCACTACTATACATGTACATAGTACATCTGTGCAGAATATAATAACACCATCTATTGTAGAATGACTTCATAAAAAACAAATGACTATGTAAAAGCTATCACTCCCTACCTTCGGCGAGTTATAAATCATACCAAAATACAGTTTTACGAAAATCTGATATGTTTTCATCGACATTTACATGCATTTCTTTGAGAAAATTTGGGCGTTTTACGGAGATATACGGACACATTTATAGTTTTTTGGTCTAGTCATTATGCTTAGTAAAATGTTCAATTCAAGAGATCCCGTGAGGATCCGAGTTAGAGTAGGTACTCAGTACCCCCTTGCTTGTCGTAAGAGGCGACTGAATGGGGGCGGTCCTTCGGATGAGACCGCGAAAACCGAGGTCCCGTGTCGCAGCAGGTGTGACACGATAAAGATCCCTCCCTGCTCAAAAGCCAAAAGCGCTGAGCATGGCCTAAATTTTACAGCCCTTCACCGGCAGTGGTGACGTCTCAATATGCAATCAATCAATCAATGAATTCAAGAGGATTACGTCATACATTATAATTCATGTTTAATGCTTGCTTATACGTGTTGACAAAATTAATAGTGAAGGGAAAATGTAAATCAATCTACAATACGGGACTTTCGAGATAAGGATCCACTCTGACTTTTATTGCGCGTTGAACGTAATTGTAGGGCATGTCACTTCCGGATTACAATAACCAGGGACCTATATATATATATATATATATATATATATATATATAGGTCCCTGCAATAACAACTAAGTAAACAAACATGGAATATTTCAATTGCTATCAATTTCCTGAATTTGAAAGAAAGGAATTATTACAACCATTTTATAGGAAAATACAATTGATTAAATTATGCGATTCGGCGTGGGAAATAAATCTAGGGAATATCTTGAGGATATCGGTAAAACTTCACGCCTTGCATCCAATGGTACGCGTCTAAATGCGCCTTTTCCCTTCCATCTAATTTACACCCAAGTACTAAGCACTAATAATGACTTGGGTCATCATCGTGGGACTGCGCATAGCTCTTTACGGACCGTCTGTTAGTGAAACACCTTATGTATCGATGTCAAGGCTTTGCCCTACAATTGGTTATTATGAAGTGACCGTGGTGTATAAACATCAAATATAATCGGTCGTTCCGGCATATCCTGAAAGTTCCGTATTACTGTGGTACACAGAAGTAGCAATTGCGTGTAATAATAGTGTTGTACAGGCAATAATGTAGTCCTCTCCAATTTGGGGGGGGGGGGGGGTGGGTGGGGGTGGGGGGGGGGGGGTGGGGGGTACTACTCCCTAGGATCTCCGTAATGGTGCAGATACGGGAGCGATTCACTCCCGCAACATTTTCGACCATTCTAATTATTTGCTGGCTTTCTTTACGAAAATAAAACGATATTCTATGTTTCTTAGTGAATATATAAATTTACAACCTGCAACTTACGATTTGTCAGACTCTATTCTACTCTTTTTAACAATTTCGATATATTCCAATTTCTCGATTCAAATTTGTCTGCCACCTTATGATGAACCTTTTTTTTTGTTGGAATGACTTGAGTAACTACATTTTCGTGCTGATTGTTAATTGTTAGGTTTTTCACTACATATGTAGATCCACCTACGAGATCTCACAATGACAAGCACGGGAGAGCAGACGAAGAACTTTCCATGTTGCACATGCTATTTAATGAAAAACACCTTTATTAGACATTGTCCAAGTACTCTTATTAGTGTAAATAACATTGGAGACAAATACACGGAGCTTATTGCTGGTTATTCATAAAAACATGTTGCCCCATTACGAAGATCCTATTGAGTTGTATCCCTCTCCCGAAAACGTCAGAATAAAAAAAAATGGGAGAGGTCTACTTTATTGCAGCTAATAGTGTTATGGCTACATTATCGCAGCTAATAGTGTTATGGCTACATTATCGCAGCTAATAGTGTTATGGCTACATTATCGCAGCTAATAGTGTTATGACTACATTATCGCAGCTAATAGTGTTATGGCTACATTATCGCAGCTAATAGTGTTATAACTCTACATCCCAACGTTATGTCAATTTTACAACATAGAAGGAGACTACTTTTGGCAACGTACAAATTAAAACTTTGAATTTCATTTTATCTTAAATATAGGCAACAGTTGGGGTACCGATCCAAATGGCAGAAGTTGTCTTGGCTGTGGATTACAGGAGGAATTTCGAAATTGTGCAGATATTCGAATAGGAAGCGATACATCAAGTGCATCCAAGGAAGTGGAATTGTATTCCGATTCCACTTCCGGCGGAAGTGAGGAAGTATATTTCTATAACAAAATTGATAACAGTGGGGTCTCCGCCACATCTAGTGGGATCAGTGATATTTTCATTGACAACTCACTTGAAAACTTTGGAAGAGTGGAAACCATTGCACGCAGCAAAGAATCTATTTCAGAAGAACATTTTCACGTGATCAAACAGCACGATAATTTGCTTGGCAGTGAATCAAGTAGCTCGAGGGAAAATGTTATATTAGAACAATATACTCCGCCTAGTTTCAACGGAGTTCAAGAAAACAGCAACAGGATTGTATCCGTTAGGAACAACCACGAATTCGGTAAATCGGGACAGATAATGAACCCAATCGCATTTAATGTTGATCAACACAGTAAACAAACAGTGTTACATATACGAAATAACAAAAAAATAGGAACGGGTCTCACGGACCAAATAAAAAACAAGCCTTTAATACAAAGAAACACACCTGTTATGAAACAGATTGACATTGCACGTACCAATCAAAATCATCTAGGAACAGGAAGTGTAACTAGAAATGCGAGAAACAGAAATACCCTGTCGAAAACACGAACAAATTCACAAAATCAGCAAATGCTGAAAAACATACAACGTGCCCGAAATCTACTCAATAACGAGAGAGCCAGAGAAATATTCTTGAGACTTCAGAGAATTAAAAATATGCGAACTGGTTTATCAAAGTTAGATAATTCTGGAAGAGCAGTCGATCAACCCCGAGAACAACCACCACGATTGAATCAACGGTTAAACTTTGTAAATTCGGGAAGTCGAAATATACTTTTATTTTCACCTAACGCTGGCAACACACCAACTAAGAGTATTCTGCAAAAGCAAAATTTTGACAATAAAGTTTCAAGAACGAGATTTCCAGAAAGAAGAATTCCGACAGTGCAAACCTTAAAGACACCGAACAATATTTTGATTCTCCAGCCACCCTTGACAACAAGAATTTCTCCTTCTATTAACACATCTCAAAGAAGGTTGAATATCTTACAGCACAATACCCACAACAGACAAGAAATGACCCCTTCAATGGAAAGAATGACGACAAGAAATCAGGACAACCAACAGCCGCGGAGGAAAGGCGGAAGTAACAGTAGCAGGAGAGGCACAAGGATCACAGCTAATAATAGAAACAGGGCAACAAATGAAAACAATATCAGGAATAACACGAGAAGATTTAGCAGACTGAGGGACCGAATATCTGCAAATAATAGAAATAGTATACCAAGTGTTAACAAAGTACGGACAGCCAGTCCTGTCAATAATAGAATTAGTACCACTAATATTAACAGAATAAGGACTACTCCGGCAAATAATAGAAACTTTTTCTGGAGGACGGGAGGAGGGCGCCGTCTTGCACCGGCGAGGCAAGTCATAACCAACGATCCTCGGAGACAAGTGAACAATTTCAATGCCCGCCAACGCAGACTACATATTTTACAAAATAGAGCTCGTTTTCAAAATATGAACACCCAGAGAAGACAACCTTTACAAATAGCTAGGCAACAAAATCGGTCGGGATCGGGATCTCTTCCCACAAGACGCGAACTCTCTAGTCAGCGGAGGAGTGTTGGTAGACGATCCCTACCTTTGTCTAGATCAAGAACTGTAACTAGGAACCAGTTTCAGGGCAGACAGCCTTTTGTGAGTTCTAGACTGTTACCTAGTCAAAGGGGCGTACGTAATACTCGAAGATCAACGTTTTCTCAGCGCCCCAATATGTTCTTTGGATAAATTTAATTTTCGACAAACCAACGATACTTACGTGCAATCTATTTAAAGTATAGAAGTATATCTATCAAAAGACTATATAACATTTCCGTCCTGTTCTGTGTATTTAAGACAGAATTAAATTATGAAACCTGAATTAAAAAACAAAACTATCCAGTGAATTTTGTGTCGTATTTTATTGATTTGCTGTTTTCCGCCACACTCAACAATTTTTCAGTTATCTGGTGGCGCCCAGTTTTTATTGGTGGAAGAGAGAACCCAGATATAATGTACCTGGAAAGAGACCACCGACATTCCGAAAGTAAACTGGGAAACTTGCTCACTTACCGGCGCGAGCGAGATTCTTACAAAACTTCAGTTTCGCTGAAACAGTTATCTGTAACAAGGTGATTGTAGTGATAACACAAGCTGTGACCTTCTTCGCTTCCCTCAAACCGAAAATCCTTGGTTAGCGAAGATGCTGCTTTATTCACAGTTCATCTTCCACACTATTCCCAACGCCTATTCTAAGAATTATATGAAATATATTTATAGAAAATAGTTTGGAAATATACTTCATGTTTTCCAATACTGTGACAGAAATCTGCGCATGTAACAGAAATAGATTTATTTTGTTATTGCATTTATAGAGATGTCGCCAGCTTTATTTAAAGGGTCACAGATTTTGTCAGATGAATTACTATCAAGGTCGTAGCAGTGAGGGTTCTCAATGAAACCAACACCTACCGCGACACGGGAACTTAAAGGTCACACACGAAACATTTGTTACTTTCACGTCCAAGGTCAGGCGCTTGGAATATGTAATAAAGTAGAGTGATAAAAGTGTTGCAGTTTGCGTTTCTACCGGTATCTATTTGCAAAATGTCCAGATGTTTTATAATAAATACTTTCGATTTCAAAATGATTAGAGCAAAAATAAAATTTTCATAACCAAAGGTAGTTATCAATGAAATATATGAAAGGTGACGATAATGAACAGGTGCCTATAAGGATTCAGCATCCCCTGTCGACCGGTCACACACGCCTTGAGCCATATATCCTGATCAGGTAAACAAAGTTATCCGTAGTCAAAATCAGTGTACAAAGAACGGCCTAACAATCGGTCTGAAACACGTCCGACAGCATTTGACCCAAATGATAGATTGTATTGACGAACTAGGTACTAGGTCGTTGTAACGACCATAGAATTTGCAAAATGCTGACTTCAATCGAGACTGTTGAAACCCCTGTACCATCAACTTGCTTGTCAGTAGCTTACCTAGATTTAAAAACTGACTATACGCAGAACAAACTCTTGCATATCGAATCAGTTGAGATATATAAACACCATATGCAGGTGATAATGGAATATTGCTACATAAATATGGGAAGTTGACGATGGAAAAGCTGACATCATCCCGTTTGTCATACAGTTGAGTTATACGGATAACTTTGTTTATCTGATCAGGATATATGGCTCAAGGCGTGTGTGACCGGTCGACAGGGGATGCTGATCTAGTTCGTCAATACAACCTCGCATTGGGTCAAATGCTGTCGAACGTGTTTCATACTGATTGTTAAGCCGTTCTTGGCACGCTGATTTTGACTGTGGATAACTCCGTTTACCTGATCAAGATATAGGGCTCACGGCGGGTGTGACCGGTCAACAGGGGATGCTTACTCCTCCTAGGCACCTGATCCCACCTCTGGTGTGTCCAGGGGTCCGTGTTTGCCCAACTATCTATTTTGTATTGCTTACAGGAGTTATGAGATTGATCACTGTTTGTTATCTTCACCTTGCATCTAGACGACTTTCTTGGTAGAAGGGGTACTGAAGATTGAGCTAAGCTAATGTCTATTTTCAGTTCCATCTGTTCCGATCTTGGGGTCCCATTGGCTCACGAAAAAACTCTCGGTCCTACAAACAATTTAGTCTTTCTTGGTTTAGAAATTGATACTGTCAATATGACAATCCGAACACCCCATGACAAATTGCAACAACTTAAGACTCGGTTACTATATATATATCGAAACGGGTTGAATTTTTGTATTAGGGCTATTCCATCTGGTAGGGTTTTCGTTAGAATGCTATTTGATGCTACTTGTGGACTGTCAAGACCACATCACATGCACAGGGTCAGTTTAGAAATGAGAGCAGATATTGAAATTAACTTATACAGTACCAATTTTGATGCACCAGATGCGCATTTCGACAAGTAATGTCTCTTCAGTGATGCTCAACCGAAATGTTTGAAACCCGAAATAACTATGAAGTTTTAGAGCTATTATAGCCAAAAACAGCGTGTCAATACAGACCAGTAGATTGGACAAATGATTTTGATTTGGAGTTGTTTACTGATAGTGCAGGAAGTGTGCAATTGGGTTGTGGTGCCATTTTAGGCCAGCAATGGGGCATTTATGCGCTGGCCAGCACAGTGGGAAGCGTAAGAAATCATTAAAGATATTACTTTTCTGGAGTTAGTACCAATATCTATGACCTACGATATTTGGGCCAAGAAATTAGCTGGAAGGCGAGTAATTCTTCATACGGATAACCTAGCCTTTGTATCCATTCTCAATTCCAAAACATCCAAATCAAAAAGGGTTATGCATTTGCTGAAGAAGTTAGTTCTGCAAGGGTTGGTGTACAACATTCAGTTTAGGGCGTCCCATATCACAGGCTGGCATAATGTTAAAGCTGATTCTCTTTCTCGACAGCAGTGGTCACGTTTCCGGGCAAGTTTCCCGGACTCGGAGGAACAACCAACAGCAATTCCCCAGTCTTTTCTGCAATTGATATAAAAGAGCTCTTGAGTTACTCCATTTCCGACAATACTAGGAAGTTGTATGACACAACATTGAATGTTTTAACACTTTTCGCAAGGGTTACCACCATGAAGAAAAGTTGTCTCATTCCCATGAATTAGTAAATTTCAGATCCCAACACAATTAAATCCTACATACCTGGGTTATTGTATTTTTGCAAGCTACACAATATCCACTCAATCGTTTTACTTAGAAAAATCCTGGTCAGATTGACCCGTAAAAACCCGTGTGCTGACGACAGGAAACAACTTATATTTGATATCTTGTCGAGTATACTTGCTGCCTACAATTTGCAAATCCTCATATGAATCTGTGCTATTCTCGGCCATATTTTCAACCGCTTTTTTCGGGTTTTCGGAATGGGAGAACTGGTTCAAAATTCAGCGCATGACACTGGTCATGCTATTCAAGCTAGGGACGTAATCTACCTAGAACACACTAATACAGTCCCCATTTTCCTTATACACTAAACAAACTGACCTGGAGGGAATGGTGGTAACTATAAGGCTATCCTCTACGTTTCAGCCTATATGCCCAGTGCGCACTATACGATCATTCATGCAATTAAGACCCAAACTCCCAGGAACATTTTTGTCACCTCTCAGGCAGACCAGTGACTAGGTACCAAGTAACGTAAGTTTTTAATATGGCTATGTTAAAGTTAATCAGCTTTCGAAAAAGCGGGCCCAGTCGATTGACATGTATATTGATGTGTTTGAAGGTGACAGGGGGCTTAAACTTCAAAGCCACACAATGGCTAGAGTGGATACTGCCTAATCGTGCCAAGCACACTCTGATAGTTATTCATAACCGTGTGGTATTGTACGGGTTGCCCTACTGGTGGCACAGCCTATGCTTGGGCATAGTCTCGTGGCGGCTATTTTGCCATACTAGGTGCCCAGGGCCCACCTGTTCATGCCTGTAATGTATTGTTCAGGGATACCAGAAAGGCAATAATTGATGCCTGGCTCCCTTATTGTTATTGTAAATTGTAGCCGTGGCCAATATAGCCAAATAAAAGTTTTTCAATATACATTATGCCATTTTTAATTTTATTTTCTGCATGAGGATACGCAAGTCTGGACTCAGTGCATCTTTTGATAATGCAGTGGCCTCTGTGGAAGAACAGAACATCACAAAATCTAAAAGAAAATGACGAATTCAATGAAGTTGAAAAAAACCCCGTAAAATGAAAATACCCATGACTACTTGAATGTTAATGAATCTCAATAGAAAATGACAGGAGCACAACCTCATTATATACGCGAATGAAATCTGTTCATTGGTTTTTAAAATATACTTTGGAAACTGACAACACATCCTCAAAATGGAAAAAAAATATCCTTAACCTCTTTGAATATTAAAATATCTCAATGAAAATAGCAGGTGTACAACTTCATTATTCATTGGTGTTAAAGATGTCTTTAGGACAAATGATGTCTACGGACTGACAGACAGACATGATGATTCCAGTATTCCCCCTAACTTTGTTTGCGGGGGTGTAATGGCGTACATTTTTCATAACGATATGCGAGTTATTTCCCCCTGATTACAGAGGGCGCGCAGCAAATTGCGGTCCTTAGTTGACGTTGTCATATAAGGAATAAATAGAAAATTTACAATTACAGTTAAGGAATTTTTCGAAGAATTCAGTGTAATGACTTAAAATAGTATAATTGAACATAATATTTTAGTCACTAATTACATTTATATGTGTCCTTTGTGTGGTTTTCTCGCAAGCAATGTATGGTCATGGTGTAACAAAGTACGTAAATAGTAACTAGTCCTCGATTTCTTTAGATCAGAATCATGATGTCCTTAGTATATCTGCAATTCTTCATTATTAATTTTTATCAATATTTTCGACAACCAAAACGCAAAAAAACATGCAATACAATATGCCTAATAAAGTACACCGCCATGGCACATGATACGCCCGTCACATATTGTTAACAGTATAGATTGTACCCATTAAAACATTTTTATATCACCTTAATTAAATGTCACAGTGACCTTAAAGTAGGATGCGACACACCTTCTACCTAAGATGTATTAGTTGACCAATTTTGGTGATTCTAGGTCTAATAGTTTTCAAGTTATGAGCCGGACAAGTTTTTGCCATATATGGTCATATCTTCTTAATGAAAAGTCACAGTGACCTGGTTTTAATGTGCGACACACCTTCTACCAAAGATGTATCTACAGACAAAGTTTGATGATTCTAGGCCTTGTAGTATTTAAGTTACGGGTCGGACACGAAAAAGCTAACATACGGACGGACAGACGGACGGACATGAACGCCATACCATAATACGTCCCGTCTTAAGACCACATGATGTAAAACCAACACATGCATGTACATTATGAATATCATTTCACACTGAACAAAACTGCGGTGCCAATAAATAAAGCATTTTAATTATCTCGAATGGGTATCCGTAGTGTAATATTTTTGTTAAAAATATTTTTTTCGCGTGTAATTTAATCTTTTGAAAGTTAGATTTTGTGTCCATCGGCTTACACCTCTTCTTGCACTTCAATTACTCGAATGAGCATATAAAAACAATCATCAGGCTCCTAGCAACAATGGGTCTGCCTCCTCTTACTATTACATACAAACTTGGTTATTTTTACATACAGAGATAGAGCTATAGTTAGATAGGCTGCCCCCTCCCCCCTAAAAAACATCAATATTGTCGTGAATGGTAGTGGAAATGTAATAATTAACCGATAAATGGAACTGAAAGATCAACCTTTGCCGCCTTCCTTCTCGAGCTTTGGATGATTTTTTTGTGAAATGTACATGTCAAGAAATTTTAGGCAATATTATGAAGTCAACCCCCCCCCCCCCCCCTATAAACGTGCCTGATTGTATCACATGCTTTCATTGTGCTTTTAATTCTAGGTGTCTGTTGTTTGTAAAACAGATGACTATTGAAATATCTTCGATATTAATTGTATAATTTGGACAAAAATAAACGTCAAATACACCCTGTAACACCCCCCTCCCCAACTCTACAATTTGACAAAGTGCATACTTTTAAAAGTTTTCTCCATAAAATCCAAGAAATTAAACCTTGTTTTGTCATAGATATATTACAACCTGTTAAAACTTGGTATAATAAGAATTTGGTAACATAAGCTTTACTATACACTATTTGTTGATACTGTTTATGTAAAGCTTAGGACCTCAATCGTAAGCGCGCCCCCAACTTCCGGTGTAAGGGGAGTAACTGCAAAAATGTAGGCTATTAAAGAATCATATAGTATGTAATAATATATATATTGCATGGCTTCTTAGGGACAGTCACACTATTGTCTCTCGGTTGGGGAGAAGACATGGGAAACTGTCGCCCTCGGCCTTCAACCTTGACCAACAGTTTCTTGCCCCCCCCCCCTCCCCAGGACAACAGTTCAACTGTTCCTAATGAAGTCCTGCGATAAGTGTATATCTTTTTCGGGTTATTGACAGACTTGCAGTCATAACGATATGATACATTATGACAAAATGTTTTTGGTTGATTGGTTGTATATTGTTTAACGTCCCACTCGAGAATCTTTCACTCATATGTAGACTTCACTATTGCCCGTGAAGGGCTGCAAATTTTAACCCTATGATCGGCGATTACGGCCTTCGAGCAGGAAGGTATCTTTATCATGCCACACCTGCAACGGGGCCTCGTTTTTTGTGGTTTTATCCGAAGGACCGCCCCATTTAGTCGCCTCTTACAACAAGCAATGGGTACTGAGGACCTATCCTAACCTGGATCCCCAAGGGTAATGGAGAACTTCTCGATAACGTGTTTTTTTCATCAACTGAACTGTTCGCGGTAGTCTAATGATCAGAACTTTCACTTAGCAGAGGAGACCCAGGTTCTATGATGCTGCTTCACCAAGCACACGACTTTACAAGTGACACTCGGAGGTACTTTGGATATGACCTTCTGACTTGTAAAACGCATTGTTAACCAAACAGTGTATTGATGATTCTTACACCAGTGAATTACTGCTTCAGAGCGATCTCGATTATCCGAGATTGGTTCTAATATTGAATTACTGTAGTTAATTTTTATCAATGCAAAATAAGAAACACCCTTTCATTGAACTTTTGTTTGTCTGTTTACTAGACATTGATTGTAAGCTATACACAGTCTGCTGTTTCTTAATAAAAATGTACAGAACAGAAACGATCACAAAATGGTTAAAAATGAAAACAGGGTGATGTATACAAAACCTGGCATGTCGATCCGAGAACAGAACATGCAGGGCATTGACCGTGTCCTTCTAAAGATGATAATGGCTGCCTTGGAAAGAACAGCGTGATCAAAGCATGATCTGTTAATTAATTTACTTTTATGATGTTGTTTTACACACTCATTGCGTCACAGTATTGTCCCGCGGTAGGAGAGAAGCGCTGGGAAACTGTTGTCCTCAGCCTTCACAGTTTCTCGTCTCCTCAACCCCAAGACAGTGGTTTGACTGTTCCTTGTGAAGTCCTGCAATAAGGGTATTTTGTCAAGTTATTGACAGACTTACAGTCATAACGATACGATACTTTATGACACGATGATTTCATAATTTAGAACTTCTCGATAATGTTCTTATTCCTTTACGGCAGTCAGGGTAGTTTAATGATTAGAACGTTCACTTAGCAACAGAGAGGCCTGTGTCCTCTAATAGTGACAGCTCCCTCGACAAACGCGCGGCATTAAAAGGGATACTCGCAGGACCTTCGGACATGACTTTAAGAACGGACATTCCTGTCACGGTAGGCATTGGTGCCAAAATTCATTAATTTAAATATGAATAAACTTATTTATATAAATTATAGATTTATTTACTATATACTTGGAATGAAACAAGGTCTGCGATAATTGGCACACCTCTTACAGTCATTCCAGCAACACCCCAATCGCTACCGTATATACTCGCCTATAAGTCGGATTTTTGGGATTCAATTTTTGGTCCAAATCTCTATGTCCGACTTATAGGCGCGTCCTAAGAAGATTGGTATTTTTCTAGGCGTCGTAATGTAGTGTTTTTTAAACAACTCCGACGATTATCATGGACTACCACACAAATGATTATTGTTCACAAATATTTAGACATGTTGTATTGTTTATGTATTTTAAAATTAAGTATAAAGTACAAGTATTTACATATTTTTATCTTGTTAAAATTATTTACATACCGGTGTAACCGTGGTGGCGGTCGCTGGTGACCAAGGTCGCTCTTAATAGAAATTATAGGGAAAAGAACGACTCGGATCACCGGCTTCTGCGCATGCGTGGTATTTAGCTCGAAGCGGTGCCCTACTGGTTTTAAATCCATAGTAATAATAAACCCCCTTCTCAGTTTTCTGTTTCGTATGCACATCATAACTTGAAAGATACAAATTAACTTGTATTATCCAACTCCAAAATTGATATTTTAATGCATAAGATTTCTGAATTATGTCTAAGATATCTAATAACGAATAAACAACTTGAAAACAATGGCTGTTTATTCAAAGCATATTTACAATAGTGTTATTCCTAAGTCATTTTTATATTTTAATCACATGATAACAGGTGTGAACAAGGCACAGCAAGACGCCCTAAACTTGGATTAACGTGTAGGTGTAAACAATTACCTGTAAACAAAATAACACCAGGTTATTCTACCGTGACCAACCTTCGTAATCATAAGTACAAATACCACTCGCCCAATTTACGAACAATACGTAGGCACATATTCAACATTGTTTTATTATTTATTTATCTATTTTGCATAGTATGTTTCTTCTCTCAACCTCTTTTATTTCAAATATGTTTTCTGATTATCTGAATTCAAATTATCTCCGATATGCGAACAACCACACATCTACTGTATACAACTTGGAGGTTTACTTTGGGTGTTTTTGTACAAAAGTGGAAGACTTTCCTATTACGAGATAATTCTTTTTGTGTTAAAATTTAACCAACTAGACTCTATATACATGTACATATAGCAGGATCGTGTATAGGAACCAACAGGCATGAGGGATCGTGCCATCCTTCTTATTCCCAATAAAAACCATAAGACAACAAAACTAACGTCTGGCGGCTTTTTTCGTCTTTATTTACCTAATATCTATTTATTTATTTTCAAGGTCAACGTATATCTGTTCACTTATGCCCCAACTATAATTGCTTACAAAGGACACGTTTCAGTTTCACGAAATTAGTCAAAATAGGATTCATGTTTGGTATACGGACAAAAAGTCACAGGATAAACTTCACTGGACAGAAAGTCACAAAATATGTAGAAAAGTCACAAAAATGACTTAGCAAATGAGACCCCATATATACTTTTAAGATAATAATAACAGGTGGTACCCAAATGCTCAGTAAAGCTGTTGTTCAGACACCAGACATTTCTTACAGTGGATAGGAGGTACAAGGGAATACATGTCATCATTATTGATGTTTGTTTTGCCACATTTAGCACCTTCAGTTCATTATTAAATGTTCATTATCAGATAATAAGAAAGGAAAAATCATTAACTTGTTTATATATCAATTATTATATGATAGTTCACTTACTTCTTGTTTTGACAATGATCTGGAGTGAAAGGAAGCCAACCATAATTCTGTCATCAGATTTTGTTTTGACAATCATTACATGTAATATGTAGTATACTAAACCAAATGATCATCAAGCTTATTTCATCGAAATAAGAAATCTCTCTTTTTAAAAATCAAAATGATATTTTACAATAAATATGATAAAAGGAATAACAATTTTATAATTATTATCAAAATCTCATAGAAAATATAAAGTTTGCATATATATTTTCTTAAACTTTACAAAAAGAACAGATATGTTTTCAAATATATATAAAAAATCAATAGTTTTTTATTTTCTTATAAACTGTGACTTTTTGTCCTATGACATTTTGTTCTACTATCATAAAATTCTAATTGTGACTTGGTCTTATTTTCTTATAAAATTGTGACTTTTTGTCCTGTGACATTTTGTCCTACTTTCATAAAATTTCTTATTGTAACTTTTTGCCCATGGTCATATTGGCCGTGTCTTTTTGTAATTTGTAAAGCTGTAAATGGTTTGAAAGGTACATGATTTCAGTACAATGTATATATCAATTATGGCTTTAAAAGTTGAAATATTTTCATGATCCTGGTTCTAATTAGGAACATTTATTTGAATCATTTTTTATATATCATAAAATTACAATTTTCTTATATCAAATTCATGACAAGGAACTACGTAAAAATGAGCAGTACTTTGAGTGAATCTCATTCTTTGCAGTCAGCCAATAATATGATAGGACTGGCTTCACGAGTATGTACAAAAGCCACGGTATCGACGTCCAGTTGTTTAATATCATCATGAAAGCTGCTGTCAGAATGACCGTTTCATATTTTGTCAGAACTGACTAGAGTATGGTCTGTAAAAGTTGCACAAGGTGCAAATGGGTGGCGGTTTGATTTGAAATAGATAATTTAAGTGTAGTTTCAGAATTCAGGAGAGAAAAAATGGGGAAAATAATTATTTTGAATTAATTATGAGCGTCGGTGTCTGTGGTCGCTCTTCAGAATGACCGTTTCATATTTTGTCAGAACTGACTAGGGTATGGTCTGTAAAAGTTGCACAAGGTGCAAATGGGTGGCGGTTTGATTTGAACTAGATAATTTAAGTGTAGTTTCAGAATTCAGGAGAGAAAAAATGGGAAAAATAATTATTTTGAATTAATTATGAGCGTCGGTGTCTGGGGTCGCTCTTCAGAATGACCGTTTCATATTTTGTCAGAACTGACTAGGGTATGGTCTGTAAAAGTTGCACAAGGTGCAAATGGGTGGCGGTTTGATTTGAACTAGATAATTTAAGTGTAGTTTCAAAATTCAGGAGAGAAAAAATGGGGAAAATAATTATTTTGAATTAATTATGAGCGTCGGTGTCTGGGGTCGCTCTTCAGAATGACCGTTTCATATTTTGTCAGAACTGACTAGGGTATGGTCTGTAAAAGTTGCACAAGGTGCAAATGGGTGGCGGTTTGATTTGAACTAGATAATTTAAGTGTAGTTTCAGAATTCAGGAGAGAAAAAATGGGGAAAATAATTATTTTGAATTAATTATGAGCGTCGGTGTCTGGGGTCGCTCTTCAGAATGACCGTTTCATATTTTGTCAGAACTGACTAGGGTATGATCTGTGAAAGTTGCACAAGGTGCAAATGGGTGGCGGTTTGATTTGAACTAGATAATTTAAGTGTAGTTTCAGAATTCAGGAGAGAAAAAATGGGAAAAATAATCATTTTGAATTCATTATGAGCGTCGGTGTCTGGGGTCGCTCTTCAGAATGACCGTTTCATACTAGATAATTTAAGTATATGAAAGGTTTTCAGACAAAACACAGACGGACACCAATCACTCTTCAATCAGAATAACTCACAAGTCTTTGACTTTATGGAACTAAAAACTTTCAACAATAAAATGTTGATTAGTCCATGCATATGATAGACAGCACAATAAAATAATTGTGGTATATTTCATATTGCAGGTGAAAGAATGCGATAGATGTCAGCGATCTGCCAATGCTGCCCCATCAACAGCCCCTCCTCTGCAAGTTATAGCAGTGGCTACAGATGTGTGGAACAAGATAGGTATGGATGTATGCAACATCAAAGAGTCACAAGATGGTTATAAACATGTAATTACTATTACAGATTACTTCTCTAAATGGGTGGAAGCTGTAGCTGTGCAAGATAAAACTGCAAACACCATAGCTGCCTTCCTCCTCAAAACCATTCTGCGACATGGTGCCCCACGCATACTGGTGACAGACAATGGCTCAGAATTCAAAAATCACATCGTTCAGGAGCTCACCAGTACCTATGGAATCCAACACATATTCACAACACCATACCACCACCCAAGCCAACGGCCTTGATGAAAGGACCAACCAGACGCTGAAGCAGAGTCTGAGAAAAGTTATGCATGATAATGAAGGTGACTGGCCAAAATACATCGACCATGTCGTTTCAGCCATCAATATGACCACTCAGTCGTCCACCGGCTACTCACCAGTGTATTTACGGGAGCTACGGACACATAGGATGGGGCTTCAAAACGAAATTGAACCCTCAACAGAGGTAAGCTTTGCTGAAATTACCGATAATCGAATTAAGCACTCTATTGAATGCAGAAATAAAAAAATTCGGGAAGCCGAGGACAACATTTCCCGTGCCCAGGAGAAGCAGAAGACAGACTATGACAAGCGTCATAATATCATTCGGCACACCTTCCAAGTCAAGGATAACGTTCTTCTACAGAACCTGAAGCGGAAGACAAAAAAAGGGCCATAAGGAGGAGGAAAAATGGCTGGGTCCATACACCATCACTAAAATCAATAAATCTGGTGTCTTTACCCTTCTTTCCTTCGATGGGAAGCAAATCAAAAGGCATGGTGCACAACTAAAACCTTATATTTCAGGGGAGACGTGTATGTTAATTTTCTTAGTTTAAAGCAATTGAGTTATCCCACAAGTCAACGTCTGATAAACGTTATGAGGAAAAGAGAACACTTTTTTGGAAATGGAAAGAAAATATGCTTTATAAGTACTTTAAAAATCAATAAAAATGTTTTAAATTTGTGTTATTTTTTTTTTTCAATGTTGCGGTCTATGCCAATACGCCAGTTTCGAGATACGAACTCTTCTGTATAGGAGGTGCATTTAGTGGAACTTTGAATGCCTAAGTGGGACAGAGTGGATATACAGCCAACGAGGAAGACGATGAAATGTATTAAAAGCGGCTTCTCTTTAAATATGTAAATGTGGGAAATACTAAATACTATCGAAAGAAATGTTTTACCGAAGATGAAACATACAAACAATGTCATATTTGCAAGAAATATCTTGGATGTGGTACTTATGACCAGCGAAATAACATGATAGGATAAGAATACTATGTATTTAATTACTCCCTAAATACGTATCACTTACTTAGTTTGTGTATCAGTCGAATTCGGGTTGTCAAACAGCGTATGAGAAACTTGCTGAGTATATTCACTTACGCTGTGATGAATATCTGTCCCACTCCCGCGTGTAAACAAATTCTTTCGCGCCTTACTATGTACGAGAGTTCTCCAAAGGGAAATAACTCGGACGTATCTCGAAACCGGCGTATTCGATGAGGTCTATGTCATCTAGTTTTGGCATAAACCCAGTCTGTACTAAGTTTTAAACGAATTTCGAAAACTGCTTTTCTGTTACTTTAATTCAGAAAAATATACTGACAACACGTCACACCAGCATATTTCTTTTCTGTTTTACCACACCCAAACATATAAAAGATGTGGTGACTACAAATGAAGGGAAGAAATGCATTAAAATGCACCATTTTAAATCATTCTTTTTAAATGGGTTAACCTCCCCCCAAACCCCACAGTAAGGTATAGATTTGCCACTGTATTTGAGTGCAACCTGATGTTATTAAAGAACAGACGTAGCTCAAAAATTGCAAATTCACATGAAATTATGCTACTCTACAGATTACTTCGAAAAAAATGTATAATTCAAATCCAACAAAAAAATCAACAGACTGATTGAAATGGATCACATATTAAAATGTATCACAATGAGGGAAATTAGGATGTTTTGGAGAATTGACAAATTCAATGCAGAAAGAATTAAAAGGATCAGTAAATGATGTCATAATACTTGCCCTTTGACCTCTAAATATCAAGGCTCTACCATATAGAAATTTCATGCAAATGATTATGCACATTTTTACTGTATGCTCGAGAATGTCCAATATATAGGATGTTCTCTATTCGTTTTTCACAGGGTAAATAATTCATATTGTTCATTCCAAAGATAATTGATTATTGTATTAGTATAAATTTTCTTCTGGAATGTTTTCAAAGAAATGAATTTAAACTAATTTACGTGTTTTGAACTACGTGAAGTAAATTATTTTAATGGGATATGAACTCCACATCTCCATTCTTAACATTAATTGAACATAAATTATCCACTTTTCAAATACTGAATGTCTGACATCATCATTGAAAAACACTAGATATATCTATAGATATGATGTTTACCTAGAAATGTAAACCTGAGTCGGTCAAAAAACAGGCACCTATCTTCTTAGTCAGGTTAGTGTTACATAACCATGATAAGTTTATTGGATTGGCTAGTTGTGCTTTGTGCTCATTTAATTACAAATGAAAATTAGTCATGGGGCTTGGATTATTCTGACCACAAACTATTCGAAAATCTGCTTTAAATTCATAATTCATAAGTAATTGAGCAAAAAATTAAAACTAAATACCTAAGCATTTCAACACCTACATAAAAATATTTCATTGACATAGCTGATGGCTTTTCGATATTAAAAAACACAATAGAGGAAATTCGAGTCACAACTTTGTTTTGAATTAAACTGGTACAGTGTGATCATGATTCGCATTTATTCATACTAGCAATTAAATCATAGACAATAAAAACAATATTATTTACTTTTTCTTTTTAAACCACTATCTTACTTTCAAGGTATTGTTATTATAATCATAATGATATAAATCAGTCGAGACTCGATCGCTCGAGTACAGGACGACATTGGTGGGATGCCGATCTCGATGATTCTTGCATGTAAAATGAATAATTATTAGTACGTTTCTGTTGATATTTTTGCTAAAGGAGCTGCACTAGTTATACAATTTAATATATTAGTTAAAATGCACGTCTTCTTATTAAAATATGTGCATAAATGAAGTTCATATGCCGATCACAATTTCAGAACCAAAGCATTTTCTGGTTTTTAAAACAAAATAATTCAATAATACCAATTGTTTTATTGTCTTTTGGTTTTTTTTTCATCACCAAACTTCACACTAATTGCTGATTACAACCATATAAAATGTTTACAATTACCTATGGGTCGAATTATGCGAGCGTCGAACAGCAGGGCTACCGCTATATTTAGAGCGACCCTGAGCACCAGCGACCGCGATCACCGCTACACCGGTAGGCCTAACTAATACTTTCAATTCAACTAATCTATCGTTTATCGGTAAAATTGAATTTCGAACCCGATTTAATATTGAAATATTCAAATGTATACCGGCTGAAAGATATTTCATAAAAGATTGAATATTGTTAACAGATAATTTAGATCATCATTCTTGACTCTTAAAAACTCTATTGTTGATACATTGAATTATACTGGAACCCCACGATAACCGCGAGGCGCGTGCCACTAAGTAAACACGGTGTCAGGTACTGGTAATTAGGAGACCTTAATTGCGTAGGTAAACAAGGGATCATTGTCCATAATAGATCAAGGGTTGCGTTTCAACCCCAAACAGATATGGCTTGGATATTGAGCACCTTATAATTATTAATTTCTCAAAATATTTTTCGAAACATAGGTAAAAACTCTACAGCATTGACTTGAAATTGTCAACCGATTCTGACAAAAATTTGTACCGACTTATAAGCGGGTCAATGGCAAATTCCTATAAAATAACCTTAAAAAATACAACCGACTTATAGGCGGACCGACTTATAGGCGAGTATATACGGATAATCAGTGAAAAACTTAGTTCAAGGCTAACAAATATGTATAGTATGGGTGTGTTTGTGTGCATGACCTGTAAAATGCATTGTTGACCAAATCCTATATTGGTGATTGTGACGTCAGTGAACTTCGAGCAATCACGATGATCCGAGATTGGTTCTGATATTGAATTATTGTTGCAATGCAAAATAAGAAACAACCTTTCATTGAACCTTTGTTTGTATATTTACTAGACATTGATTGTAAGCTATACACATTCTGTTGATTCTTAAAACTGTATGACCCGATGTTCATGTATTATTTTTGTACATAATTACTTTAAAGCAGATTAATGACTTTATAAAGTTATTAACTTTCCCTTAATTATATGCTTGAAAACATCTGCATGTAAAAGAAAACAGTGCGAATATTATTTAGAAAGTAAATATAGTGGCTACATATATAAATCATCCCATAATAGACGTCTATAAATAGACCCACGCGCGTCAGGGGAATCCCAACATGATGTATTAACTCATACGCAACTGTCTAGTTTTAAGGCTGAAAGAGCGTAAAACAAAGAAATGGGTCAAAGACTCAATTGGCCGGGTTGCAATATTTAGAGTAATAATTTGGGTAGGGATTTATTTGGTGGTAGTTATCTGTTGCCCCGCTCGACTTACTGCTAATAATGCAGTCACGGACAACGACATGTCTCTTACTGTTACCGTGAATAGTCACATTTCCACGTTTGAAAGATATACACTCGGTCGTTGAGAAATAGGACAATGGATGTCTAGAAATTGTGGACGTTGCTGGCTTATTGGCCTCACAAATTCTGCAAAACATTTTGCCATCACGAAAATTTCCTCCGCCATTTCAGGACTGGGGTTCTTCCTTTACTTTTGCATTTCTCTTTAGACATTGCTACGCCATCTTTTGATGCAGAACTTTCCCCGTGTGATTCTTGAATTTCTTTGTTACATGTACAAGGCTGAGGCTTCTGTTTTTTACTATTGATAAATCCAAAGTGCTCTAAACCTCGTTTTCCCGCCATCTTGATTGTTTTGACCGAGACTAAAAATATTTATTCAGACTTCCGATCCCGATTCTAAAATTTTACTGGTTGCCCAAATTTTCTTCACTCGCGAAAATGCGACTTAATTATAATCTCTAGACGCAAAATTGATTTTCTGGTCGCAAATGCGACCGTTTTACTCGCAACTTGGAGCACTGCAGTGATATATGTAATATTAAGTAATAATAACTAAAATGAACAATAACTTCAGGTGCTTGAATTGTTTATGATTATATGATAAAGAAACAGAATTTCTCTATTTATGTTGCAAATTTACAACTCATGCCCAGAAAATTTGACATTCATATATAATTGAATTTTTCCTCAGAGGTAGTGCAACTAAATTTAACCACAAAAGATAATCTCACTTACCTTTTTCAAGTTGAACTCTATTTTTAGTATCAACTTTTTGCTGTAGAGCCCATATTCTACAAAGGTCAGACTTAAAAAAAATCTAGTGCATAACTTCAATATATATACTTACTTTCTGCAAAGTTTCAAGGTTGTACATAAAAAACTGTAGGAGGAGTTGATTTCACAAAATTTCCCCAACCGCCCGCCCGCCCGCACTTCACCGCACTATAGACCGGATTTGCACTTCGTGCAACCCGGCCAAAAATTACTAAGAGGTATTTGATATTTTTATTTCTATTAAACTTATGGTATGGCACTGTTATAACAAAATGCACAGCTTTACACAGATAAGACCACCGATGATCTGAAAGTTTGAACTGGTCACGTGACTGTCACTTGAAATGGCAGTGACGTAGTTATTTGTAAACATCGATTTAAAATCAAATTATTTGGGTTAAAACAGGTGAAACAAGAGGTACTGTGAGCAATGCTCACTAAGAATACCCCCCTCTTACCCCAATCTCCCAAAGGGTGTTGGTAAAAGGTATAAACTACCTCTTTTCTGAGTGTAAAAAACAAATGGCATGACAAACCGAACCATATTGCTACTTCGATGTCCAGTGCACGTGACCTTTGACCTTTTGACCCCAAAATCGATAGGGAACATCTTCATCCCATGGGTAGTCCATATGTATGATATGGTGACTGTAGGTGGAAAGGATAACGCTTTAGAGCCCGGAAACCATACTGCTACTTCGATGTCCAGTGTGCTTGACCTTTGACCTTTTGACCCCAAAATCGATAGGGAACATCTTCATCCCATGGGTAGTCCATATGTATGATATGGTGACTGTAGGTGGAAAGGATAACGCTTTAGAGCCCGGAAACCATATTGCTACTTAGATGTCCAGTGCGCTTGACCTTTGACCCCAAAATCGATAGGGAACATCTTCATCCCATGGGTAGTCCATATGTATGATATGGTGACTGTAGGTGGAAAGGATAACGCTTTAGAGCCCGGAAACCATATTGCTACTTCGATGTCCAGTGCGCTTGACCTTTGACCTCAAAATCAATAGGGAACATCTTCATCCCATGGGTAGTCCATATATATGATATGGTGAGGGTAGGTGGAAAGGATAATGCTTTAGTGCCCGGAAACAATTGCGTCTACAGACGGACGGACGGACGGACAGACAGACGGACAACCCGATTCCAGTATACCCCCCCCCCCCCACAACTTGTTGCGGGGGGTATAATAATTTATGATATGTCGTACAGTCTCATAACTACATACGTGCAATGATTTAATAGCGTTTTTACGAGATGGAAAAAAAATTGTAATTCGGACCATACAGCTTTAATAAAATGTATAAACCAGAAACGATCACAAAATGGTTAAAAATGAAAACAGGATGGTATATGCAAACACGGCATGTCAATCCGAGAACAGAACATGAAGGACATTGACCGTGTCCTTCTAAAGATGATAATGGCTGACTTGGAAAGAAAAGCGTGATCAAAGCATGATCTGTTAATTAATTTACTTTTATGATATTGTGTTTCACACTCATTGCATTTAATTGGAAAAAATATTAAATGAAATTCCTGTTCCGAACTTGAAATTTCTCTGATCTCCGAGAGAAGCTTTAATGTAGATGCCCTGTTAAGTTCACCATACTGTCAATTCCTCCATGCTCATCAAACACGTGGTCTGTCCTCGTTCTTACAGACATGTTTCTAACGTCCTCACGGACTCTGCACTACTCTAATCTTAAGCTCTACTGAACCTCCGTATTTCGTTTACCTCATTTGATGCCCTTTGGCTTATTTTATACAGGGCGTCACATAAAATGGAGTTGTAAAGTACATGTATCGATTCAGGATATAAAAAAACCATTTTCATATATATGAAGTCTGAATTTTTGTCTAAATAATGATCAAGCATTGAGAAATGCAACTGAATACCAGTTTATCCTTTAGATAAAGACAAACGTCAATTTTGTAATTTGCAGATGGAAAGTTGGTGTCAATACACACAACAGAGCGTGGACTATTTTCTAATTTGTCCAATCTATTTTTTTTTAATTTCAATAACGCATTTTAAGGTTTGTATTGTAAATATCCTATTGTTACATTTACAAAAAACAGGTGCACTGTGTAAAATTGTAATACAAATTCTCAGCAAAGTAAATATGAGCAAAATATAGACGATTTGATAAAATGATCAACTTTATACAAAGCGGTAGATTTTTTACAAAAATGTTTTCACATTTACAATATTTAAATCTGCATTGACGAAATCTTAAAACAAAGTACACGTGTACGCTGATGCAGTTAATTTAGACAATTTTTTTTGCAGTTCGACAATGTCCAAATTTTTTGTGTTAATGTCTTAATGCATGGTGAAGATAACGAACAGTGATCAATCTCGTATGTCATATAGTATAGGTATTTGAAATCTAACTCATGACAGGAAATAACACTGATATCTATACTACGCAGTAATGATAATGGAATTGAATGCAGATTTAGTACATTTCAACAACAACTGCAGATTGCATTATTTAATTTTTACAAGCTCTAATGTTTTATTCACTCAAAAACAAGATCACTGGTACGTGGGGGTACAAACAAACGGGTAAGGGTCACACAATAAACAAGTGTGTAATGGAAATAAATAAACATTCAGGGCGCTTGCACACCATAAGCTACTTTATGTTCCGACGTTAGAAACTTTGCTTTGTTTTTGTTTGAGGCATGCCAAAACCCAACGCCATCTGAATTGAAACTTGTCATTTATTATGTAAATGACGCAATGAAAACTTACTCCTATAAGCAATACAAAATAGAGAGTTGAGCAAACACAGAGCCCCGGACATACCAGAGGTGGGATCAGGTGCCTAGGAGTAAGAGGAGTAAGCATCCCCTGTCGACCTTATCTAGCGTAAGATTGATTAGTTCAGTTCAGTCGTGACGTTCGATCAGAACGAATTTGCCCCACATTAATCTCGATAGTTTCAATATGCAGACGCTTTATTTGTTATCAGCTTTTCTAGTTCAGTTTTAGTGTTAGTTAGCTTTTCTATGTAAATATTCTATCGTTCTGAGGAAGGAACGGGGTCGTCTGGTAAACGCTCTGTGCTTAGAAGTGAGAATCTCGGGTCTTTCGGATATGACCTTGAAAGAGGAGGTATGTTGTTGTGACAGGCGTTGGCACACAACGCACCCCCCCCCCTTTCCTGCTACGGTACTGAGTGCTCCGTATAGGTGGTGGTACACCTGTACTACACGTACAGCTGGTGACTTATCAGTATGAGTGAAAAATTCTGGATGGGACGTAAAGCAAGATACAACCAATCCACGTCTACTCAAAGTACATGTATACACTGTGCCTTAAATATTGTTAAAGATAATGTACAAGGTTAATTGGTGGATGTTCATGGGAAATTTGAAAAGTCCCGGTATATTTTCAATTGACATGATAATTATGATAAAGTGGTTTATAAGGTTAAAGAAACTTGAATTAAAGATATTAAATTTTCTGATAAAAGCTTGGGTTACTATGTAAAGTTCATGCACAATACAGGAACATTAAATTATTGCCAAGTACGTGTGCAGTGGTCAGTCCATCTGGTCAGCTATATGTATGTACCGTTCTGGTTCAGATATCAACAATAAAAAAAGTTGTGACATAAAACATGGAACTAATGAACCACTGTCTAAATCGCACGGCTATCCCATGAGCATCCAATGGTTATTTTCAATTTGTGTGGATCAGTATTAGTAGTTCTGTGTGGATCAGTATTAGTAGTTCTGTGTATGTACATAATGATTTAAACATAGCTGAAATACAAAGTCACTATCATTTTTATGCCCCCGAGATCGAAGATGGGGTGGGGGGGGGGGGCGTATTGTTTTTGTCTTGTCTGTCATTCTGTCTGAAACTTTAACCTTGCTAATAACTTTTGAACAGTAAGTTCTTTGATAGAGCTTTGATATTTCACATGAGTATTCCTTGTGACAAGAACTTTCCGTGGGTACCAACATTTTTGACCCTGTGACCTTGACCTTGGAGTTTGACCTACTTTTTAAAAACTTTAACCTTGTTAAGAACTTTTGAACAGTAGGTGATAGAGCTTTGATATTTCACAGGAGTATTTCTTGTGATAAGACCTTTCCATGGGTGTCAACATTTTTGTCCCTATGACCTTGACCTTGGAGTTTGACCTACTTTTTGAAAACTTTAACCTTGCTAATAACTTTTGAACAGTAAGTGATATAGCTTTGATATTTCACATGAGTATTCCTTGTTACAAGACATTTCCGTTGGTACTAAACCTTTTGACCTTGACATTTGACCTACTTTTTTTTTTTTTTTTTTTTTACATTGGTCATAACTTCTAAATGGTAAATATTAGAGCTTTCATATTGTACATGAGCATTTCTTTTGACAAGATCTTTCTACTAATACCAAGATATTTGTCCTTGTGACTTTGGACATCTTCGGAATTGGCCATTATCACAATATCGGTCACTCTATTTAGCGTATGAATGTAACATAGTGATTACGTGGTTAATAAAGACTAACAACTGATCATTCAGAACAATATGTTGATTGATTGATGTTTTCCACCTCACTCAACAATTTTTCAGTTATCTGGTGGCGCCCAGTTTTTATTGGTGGAAGAGAGAACCCAAATACAATATACCTGGGAAGAGACCACCGACCTTCCGAAAGTAAACTGGGAAACTTTCTTGCTTACCAGCGCGAGCTGGATTCGAACCCGCGCCGACAGAGGCGAGAGGCCGTGAGCGCGATGCTCTAACCACTCAGCCACGGAGGCCCCCTTGTCAATGTTGGAGTGTAGCTGTCCAGTCGGTCTGGCCTCAAGCACTGTGTCTTTGATAATCTGTTGAATGTATTTGATAAGATGGGATTTCGAAAATCTTGGAGTGCCTCATTTCTTGTAGTGAAATAATACTTATACCTTGAACAAATTGAACAGGCGACAGCGAGCTCACATGCTACCTAAACAGATTAAACCTCTTATTCTAAAAGAACAAAAAGTGTCATTGCTGGTTATATTAGAAGCCCTTGCCTCGTGTTCTTTATCAGTTAATGAGACACATGTCTTCATACGAGATTAAACTTAGTCTAATATTTTATTGAGATAGGGACAGGAGATCATGCGTTACTCGAAAGGTGAAGTGAGTCAAAGATGATTCAGGTTTTGTGTTTAGTCACCCATTTAGAAATACAATTACAATCTCAAAGCAGGAGTGGAATTTTTATATCTGGGAAGGATACCTGTCCAGTACTAAGGTTACAACAGTTTTTATTTGGTGTAGGCATGTCTCTTATGACTATCCATATAGGATTACTGAATAGAACGCATATGTTTTGGATCAGCCTTTGACCTATTCTGTGGTATATGATAGGCGAGGAGAACTTTAGTAGGGGAGGGGGCATACAGTTTCAACGTAGGTTGTGCAGTGGCTTTGGCTATGTCTGGTTCGGTACGATACGAGATACGTGTCAGATAATGAGACATATTGGGTGGTTTGGAGTATTACACCAGGCAGGCAGCCTTAGTAGCAGAGAGATTAATAACAAATGTGCAGGAATGATAGAATGTATACAGTACGATTGGCTCAGTTCAGCCTGTTCAGGGAATAAATCATAGAGGTAAAACTACACTGAAAATATAACTTTTTAGGTAACCTTGGTCATTCAGGTGATTTATTGCATTTATTTTCGGCCGGCCGTTGTAAACGTTTGAACATGTTCAGCTTCTCTAGAATGGCTGAACTAATTCTAACCAATTTGGAACAAAATTGTGATTTTCATGGACACTGCCTCCCTGGAGAATGAGGAGTGGTGCGAAAAGCATACATATTCAGTCTTTAGACCTCTTTATTCCTGGACATCTTTGCATGATTATTATAAGCAATGAGCCCTCTACTAAAAGTGTGAAATTCATGGCCTCTTAGGCTCTAGGTTTAGAGGGTGCGGCTAAGTTGGTCATATGTTGAAAATGCATTATATCTGAGAAAATCACTTTTGGGCACCATGGAGGCAAAATGTTTGCATGCTTATAATAAGTACTCAACCCTCGACTACAATTGTGAAATTTATTACCCCTGGGTTTATAGTTCAGGTCGCAGGGAGTGGCTATGTTAGTATTGAACATGCATTGTATCTTAGAAAAACGTCGTATTTGCTTCTTGACATTAACGATCTAGTTCGTCAATACAACCTATCATTGGGTCAAATGCTGTCTGGCGTGTTTCATATCGATTGTTAGGCCGTTCTTGGCGCACTGGTTTTGGCTACGGATGACTCCGTTTGCCTGATCGGGATATAGGGCTCACGGCGGGTGTGACCGGTCGGCAGGGGATGCTTGCTCTTCCTGGGCGCCTTGTCCCACCTCTGGTGTGTCCAGGGGTCCGTGTTTGCCCAACTATTTATTTTGTATGGCTTGTGGGGGTTCTGTGATTGATCGCTGTTCGTTATCTTCACCTTTCATTAAGGAGGCAAACTGTTTGCTCGATTATAACAAGTACTCAATCTTCTACCGAAAGTATGTAATTTATTTCCCCAGGGCCCTAACAACAAACAGGTTAGCACTATTCCTGTAAACTGTGTTTTCACTCTGCGATGATTCAATTTTCAAATTCTTAAATCCTGCAAATGATGAAATTTATTAACATATAGATCCAAGCAAACAACTTTGGCAATGTGGGTGTCTTGTAAAGTGGCGGCCGTCAGCTGTCAAGGTTTGGAGCTTAAGGTGTTAAATAATATTGCAATTGTCTTCACTATCTTAACATTCGTACATAATACATGTAGCACAAGGTTTTCAGAGAAAAATGAAGATTGTAATAAATTTCTGAGTTTACTGCTTTTATTTACATGTCAATGCATTATCAATTGTGTCGTTATGAAGATATATATTTCTTTCTTAATGACCAGGATTTGAGTTGTGTTTACACCTTTTCCCATATTCACTGTCATGATCGTGTGCAGGATTGGACAAAACAAGATGGCAGACGGCATTTCCAAACAAAGGTAGGCTCTTAAAACTCTTCATTTCACCGACTTATTAGACGACGAATTTATGAATTTAAAACACTGCCTGACCAGGGAGGCATCATTAAGTTGATTGGTTGTTGGAATTCTTACTCATGTACACGTACAACTGTAAATTCATTGATCGAAGTTGACGATGTTGCATCGATAGAATTCGAAGCGGGCGAAGATGTTTCTAATCATGTTTTCATGCATTTTAAGAAAGATACTTTCGGTAAAATAGACTCTGCACATATCTTTTGATGAAAACTTGAACCAGTGTATGCGATTTGTCCCTTAAATTGCCTTGGTTAGATAGATATCTTGACTTGAACATTTGCTAATGTGCAGGATTGGACTATGGTCATTTCCACGATAAACGTGCCGGATTGGACCTCGATTTTGGTTCAGGATTGGACCCTCTTTTTATCTTTATTTTCAAAATCCTTTATATTTTCGAATCTCGACTTCACTTTATCATATTTTAGTTTGATTAATGTAGCTTATTAGATTCTCAGACATTTCCAACATGACCATGGTGTATTTTTATTTTTTTTTTTACTGTTATCAAATTACATCGTCGTTTAAGTTCCCAACGACAACAATTGCTACTGTAAAATATCCATTCGCTATCTCCTTCAAATTGAACCAGTATAGCAGATCTATACATGAATCATCAATCTTTGCTTTCGACCAGATGTAACGTTGACTGTTCGTATCCAGGATTTAAAACATTGTTGTGACGTCAGATCTTTGTCTTGACAGTACTTTATTTTTCATACTGTACTGAACATAGTCCAGTATTATTAAGAGCAGTCCAGTATTATTAAGAGCCATTTTGACCTATAAAACACGTGAGAAATTATCATCATTTTATAATCCTCTGTAACAATATAAATTCGACGTTTCCTGAATTCAATTAACCCGATTACATATTACCTAATTCCAAAGTACATGAGTAAGAATTCCAACAACCAATCAACTTAATGATGCCTCCCTGGTCAGGCAGTGTTTTAAATTCATAAATTCGTCGTCTAATAAGTCGGTGAAATGAAGAGTTTTAAGAGCCTACCTTTGTTTGGAAATGCCGTCTGCCATCTTGTTTTGTCCAATCCTGCACACGATCATGACAGTGATATTCTATGTGACAAAGTGAAATTTGGTTCAGTAGTTTCAGATAAAATAAGACAGGTTTCAAGTGTTACGGATGACGATGAGTTTGTCGTATGCCTGAGGTTAAGTTAAGTATGTGTATCACACCTGAGAAAAATGCTATGACTGAAAACACAATTAACTCTAAAAGAAATACTCGTACATGTATATTGCCGATATCTATTTTCCCAGCTATGGTTCGAAAGGAAATCAGTCATTATGACAATGTGGTATTCATCCTTAACTTGGCCTTCAGACGCACTACCAACAATTTTAGCTCAGACTGATAAGACTTATATTTAAGTGTATAGAGCAAGATTATACTAAGTACAAATATGGAGCAAATGTACCGATAACTTGACGTAGGTGAGAAATGTATAGCCACTCTCCTGGGGTCTCAGATGAAAAGTGAAAATAATGAACAGTGATCAATTTCATTACTCCATTAAGGATCACATGAAGAAGAGTTGGGCAAACACGAATCCCTGGACATACCAGAGGTGGGATCAAGTGCTTAGGAGTAAACACCCCCTGTCGACCGGTCACACCCGTCGTGAGCCCTATATCTTGATCAGGTAAACGGAGTAATATGTAGATACATTGGAGTCATATCATTCAGGTACACGATACTGAAGGTCTTCTTTACACATTTTTACTGAGATAGTCTGGGATACTGAGACATTAATTCTTGATATGAGAAATTAAGCTATACTAAGTGCTTTAAATACGACCATGAAATCCTTTCTAGCGGCAAATTCTTATGCCCTTTCGCATGGCCTTGAGTTTATCTTGATATGAAACATTTCCCTCATGTATAGTTTGACCAAGAGTGAATTCTGTACATATTATACTTTAAAGTTATCAAATTCGTCAAAGCTAAAGTGGTGGACAGAATGAAGAAAAAGTCGAACTCCAAGATTATATCTATTATAGAAAGGAGGTCACCTTTGATCTACAGTTTGACCTTTCCACAAAGACCAACCTTCTGATGAATTTTGATGACTACCATGGAGAGAGTTCTCTGGTTTTGGTCAGACAATAATACGTATACACATTATACATCTGTATAAGAAAGGTGATGACCTTTTGACCTCAAGATCGAGAAATTGTTAGATGCATATTTGATCCTAAGAAGCTACGTCTTCTAGAAGAATGAAATTTACAAGTTAGGGTAATTTCTGTTAAAATATATAGAGTCAAACGTGCTTAGAATACAAACCCTTGTAAGTATAGATTCTACAGAGATAAAATTAATACCGTCATACTAGCTGCATGTGTGATTAAAGTCTAGATGCATTGTATTTCTATCTTAACCACACTTTTAGTTAATATAATATTGTTGTTGTTGTTTTTTTTTTTAAAAACCCATGCATGCACAGATATATTAATTATATAAACCTTTTGCGTTTACAGTAAGTCTCGCGGGATTCTAATTGGTGTAGTTATCTACAACGCACACTTATTTTACGTCAGAATGTTTATTCTTTAATAAAAAATATTAACGCTTTTGTTGCCACGTGATTATTATCCAGTAACTATAATATCACTCGTGTTCAAGCGCACGTGTAACCTTTAAAAAAAGACGATTATCTAAAACTCTTTACTTTAAGAAGCACTATCATTGGTACAAATTTGATGAGACATCATAGTCCCTACACTGTTGATATTAAACGTTCGGATGATAACCGTTACAACAGAAGGACTCTGATGGTATACATGTACAAAATCTTGACTTTCGATATCGCATTTAGGCGATGATTAAAACCCAATTCTGGTCATTCTGTTAGAGAAATGTAAATTACGTCTGATCGAAAGCAATATGTCAACTTATCCAATGTATGTCGATTTACAGATAAAGATGACTCGGGATTCTTGAAAGTTGAAGGAACACATATTTCATGATGTTCGACACACTCGCGTCCTGTTCAAATGGATGTTAATAATGGTTTGATGTGGATTGTGCCCTAAACACCACGATGACCCAGGGTAAAGTGTCTCCTGAACAGGGATACTTATCATAAAAGAAACACAATAAGCTACCCATCCGGATGTGTATCATTGATTTGGTCATTTACATTTGTGACTAGAATGGTATGATTTATTCAGGAAAGAGAATGCTATCGATTACTGATACTTTTACAAGTATACATGCATGTATAACGAAGAACATTTGACCTATCTGAACCGCTGATCAGAAGCATACCGATATTTTAAGTGATATCTTGCTGTCTTAATAACATATTCAATATATAGAGCAGGGAAATAGTTTTACACGTTCTCTTTTCTAAAATGTTATTCAAAGGATTCTACATAAATATATGACTATTTCCCACCAAAATGGACATTCGTTCTTTTTTAAATAAAGTGTATTTACTATTTTGTGCATGAATTCATATGAACCCGATTCTTTATTCTCATTTTGATCCAAATGATTTAGAACCGAAATTATGACGACATAAACATAACATTTATCTATAATTTCGGTATTTGACAAAAAATTGCTGTTTTATTAACTTTTTCTACTTTTAGGGTGTCCGGGTAGCGCACAGGTAGCGCTTTAACTTCTCACCTCTGCGACCTGAGTTCGACCCTCGTGATCGGCAGTGGTTATATGTGAGAGTGGGTTTCCTCCGGGTACTCCGGTTTCCTCCCACATAAATGACCTCCTAGTCCAAACATCCGTGCATCAAAAGACCCCATTGGAAATAAGCTTTCGAGCTTTCATGGGTTATCCTTGGTATTTATGTAGGTATATATAACATCAAGCACAGGGCAAAATCAATATTTATAACAGATTTATCTTTTCAGTATACATTCCTGATAGTAAAATTCTGTTTGTCCAAAGTTACGATACATGTTCCTGACTAAAACGTTTACAAAAAATCAGAAACAAAAAAAACCCACACCATTTCAACTGAATTTGAATAAAGGTGAGAATTACGTCATTTTGATGTACTACAAGCGACTGTAAATGTCAGAGAAAACGTATGTGAAAATTTCGATTAATCTAGTATAATTCCTTATAAAGCTTTAAAAGTCTGAGTTTTAATGATGCCTAGGAAGACTGTTACGCACGGTCCTTTGTTAGAAATATCATGTGATCATCAATATGTAAAATGATTGTTGCAATCAAATGTCGTTATGTAGAAAGTAGTCAGACATTGTAAAAAACATTGAAAAGCTGTAAACGTAACTACATGATGCGTCTGATTTTAAATACTTGTACTCTGCACTTTGACCTCTGTAACCTTTTTGTACCAAGAACGTCTTAATTGATTGTATTTTGTTTAACGCCCCTCTCGAGATTCCCCCCCCCCCCCCCCACTCACATGGAGACGTCTTGATAAAAACAAATACATGTAAATTTGGAATTTTATTAAACCCAATGTGTTAAAAACGAAAATAAGAATTCAAACCCATGCTGATGATCGAGTTGTAAATCTGCGTGATAACCAAAAATCCGGAAAATCTTCAAAATCCCAAAGTTTTGTAGAGCATCCCAAAAGTCTTGAAACAATTCATAATAAATGAGTTAATATAAAAATAAGTTCACTATTTGCCTAGTCCATAAAGCCTCTGGCGATTCAAGGCCATTTCTGATCTCATTCGCTGCCGTCCGTTTGCTGCCAACATGTCTGCTAGGGAGGACAGGGCGCCGTTGACCGATAACCGTTGTCGTTTGTGATAACGGATGGGGAATTCTTCGCTGGTCGTAGAACTATCCAATGGCGAATATTCCGGCGCCTCTGAGCTCTCTTCGTCGTACAGTTGCCTTTCTGGCATGATACTTCTTTTACCAAATAGGAACAATTTCTTGCGTATGGAGTCATACGGGGATTTACTTTCAATGTAGCGTTTTCGATGCGCCTCGAGCATGCGTGCCAAGCTTCTTAAATCAGCAGTTAAGGAGAGTCGTCCACGCTTTTCCATAGGAAATGAATCTGCCACCAAATTGGAAGATGCCGTTGGTTGTTCGTCTGCTTGTAGTATGAAACATTCCCCACAAGTACACAGAATTATTGTTAACAGTACAGCGGCCATGTTCAGTTTTAAGTTCATCTGTAATCCAAAAACAATAAATACACTAAATAAGTTAAATTAAAATAGAAATACGCAACGAGGAACCGAATTAAAGAAACTATAGCCAAGAACAAGATAACATATAAAAAGAGATACGTACCTTTTCCTGTCGACTCTGTTTTACTCTCTGTGAAGAATTATGAAGAATTCCAATTATAAGGCGATCTGTAAAGACATGTGATAATTAATAACGATACTTCATTGGAGCATTCATGCTGTTACGTCATCTGCCCAAATGGCATTTAAACAGTACTATCGTGGATGAATGTAAAAGTACTTCATTGTTTGATAGGTATTTGATTAATGTACGCTCATTCGTCTATCCTCATTGCTACAAACATTCCCTCGAAAATTGTTCACTCACACCAAGACGTCACCTTCTTTTAAAACGGAAGTGACATAGATTTAGACATACACATACGGTGTTTAGAGCCGCAGCAGTAAGGGTTCTTTGTCGTGCGAACGCCTACTGTGACACTAGACCTCATGTTTTATTATCTCACATGGCCGTAGGAACCGGGGGCACGGGGGGGGGGTGCCCCTCTAATATCCCACCCAAAAAAATTCATATAGTAAAATTCACATATAGTGTAATGTATAATTATTTTAAGCAGAAAGTTCATTTAATTCAATGAGACTCAGAGTCAGTCAGTGTGACTGTGCTTTAGCTTATGTAAACAAAAATATTATGAAAAACACTTAAAATGCCTTAACATTTCTTAGGGCATCATCCAAAAGGTCGTAATCATGAGGTAATGGTTCGGTTCTCGTTCCCAGCTCCGCATCTGGAGTCAAACCTATGATATGTAGTGACTGTTCCTTTGCTAAGTGCCCGGCACTAGTGTCGTTTAAAGTCCTTTACCGGTATTTGTTGACGACTCATACGAGTGAAAAAATCTCGCAAGGGACGACTGATCAAAAGGTATCTAATATGTGTGACTTTGACTAACTTTCAAAGTCTAATAATTCATTAGATAGCTTGTTCATAGAAACTTCGTCTTGATACAAAAATGTCTATGCCTAACTGCCCTAATACCAGTTCAACGTTTGTATATATTTAAAATCTTTTTGTAATTTTGATGCACCAGATGCGCATTTCGACAAATAATGTCTTTTCAGTGATGCTCAACCAAAATGTTTGAAATTCGATGAATTGTTGACTTTTTTATCATCACAGTTTTTATGGTAGAGGTAAACTCGACAATGTGTGAAGTACTATTTATCAGTGACGTAACACCCCCAATGTGACGTAGGTCATGATGTGTAACAACTTTTCCAAAGCTTGTAAAGTCTCATTCTGTCAAAACCTGTTTCATTCTTGGTCCAAGAGTAGACACTATCGTATCAGTGTATCAACCCTCCGCATAGTTTTAACATTATATTTCACAATGTATGCCCAGACGGACGAAAGAAAGGCATTTTTCGAAAAAGTGCACGAAGAAGCAAGGAATGCAGGAAAAAAGGGATAGGGAGCACTAAGGTTTCTTGTTAGACTCAAAGGGCAAATTTTAAAGAAATATCCTCTTCCAACAAGCATACCTAATATCCCAACTTCGAATATTAGAAAAGATACTGTTTCCTCAGAGCTTTATCCAAATGATGCTTCTTCTGAGCTTATCCCGATTCAGATATATGGTGATGGGAATTGTTTATTCAGAACTCTCTTTTTTGTGTTTGGACATGAGGAGAATTTTAAGGAAATGAGGGTACGAATTGTGTTTGAACTTGTTTCAAACCTGAAGCGCTACACGAATGAAAACACTTTTGTAACCATGTCCACAAACAAAAGTTCACTTCAATATGTCTTTGAAAGTTCCATGTCAGAAGAGTGTTTATTTACTGGTGATTTGATTGCTTCGTTACAAAAGGAAACAATAAAACAACCCAGAACGGTTACTATTCAAGCCTTTTACATTTGTTCGTAACTTCTAACGTTTTGCATAAACCAATCATGTCGATTTTCCCCGAGGTGCAAAACCCTGGTGTAAACAGACAAGCTCATAATCAGCTTATTGTTCCTCTCGACCGTGCTGATGCTAAAGAATATCAGGATGCTATCAACATCATGTGGACTCAAACAATTGCTACAAAAATAGATGGTTGGACACCTAATCATTTTGTTGCCTGTATTCACAAGCATGAGGAACCTCTTTCAAAGCGTTCGAGGTTATCCTTTGAGGATTCTGAACCTCATCGCTCATTTGAACCAAAACAATCACAAGATAGTCCTTCCCCACTCTTGGAGTCTAACACAAATGAGGAGTCTATTGAAACAGGTAAATTGGGGGAAACTGCAAACAAAGAAACAGACAAACATGTTAAGGTTGCTTCTTTTATTGATTCTTCTTCTTCAGAAGATGATATCTCAGAAATACCAGTTCAAAAGGCCCAGGTTGTACATGAAAAATGGCATACACCAGAGATCGGTAGTACCCCAAATCAGCCACGGAATATTTTCTTTCCAGCAAAAAAGTTTGGTAAAAAGATGAGATCTTTCAATGCCTCCTGGTTTGATCGGTGGTCTTGGTTACATTATGTAGAAATCAAAGATGTTGTATTCTGTTTTCCTTGCATAAAATCATTTCAGAAGAAGACTCTCAGTTGTCACAAGAAAGAAAAAGCTTCCATATCAAGTGGTTTTAAAAACTGGAAAAAAGCAACCACAAAATTCGCCGCACACGAGAAAAGTTATTGTCATAAAGAGGCAATGGAAAGGGAGTTTACGATAAAGGAGGAAGTTAAAGATGTTGGAGAATGTCTTTCAAAGACGCACGAAGTCGAGAAGAAGTATAGCAGAGAGAATTTGCTTAAAATCACAAACATTTTGAAGTTTCTTGCTCGACAAGGAATTGCTCTTCGGGGTGACAAAGACGAGAAAAACGAACTTTAATCAACTTCTCATGCTAGAGGCTAAACGCGATCCCCAGCTTCAGGAATGGCTACAACGCAAGACAAATAAGTGTGTTGCTCCAGATATACAAAATGAATTTTTGCAGGTGATGGAGTTGCAGGTTTTGCGACAAATTGTTGCTTTCATCAAATCGTCTGAATTCTTTTCAATAATGGCAGACGAAACACGAGATATTTCCAACAAAGAGCAACCTGTTTTATGTATTCGATGGGTTGATCAAAATTTTACCGCTCATGAAGATTTATTAGGGATGTACTGTCTTTCTGACATTGGGGCTAATTCAATAACCCTAGCAATTAAAGATGCCCTTTTGAGGTTCGATCTGCCTATCAACAAAGTACGAGGCCAGTGTTATGACATGGCTGGTTCAAAGACAGGTGTTGCAACACAAATTCATGCACTTGAAACCAGAGCCCTTTACATACACTGTTATGGTCATGCTCTTAACCTAGCTTGCAGTGATTCTACTAAGGGATGTAAGTTACTTAAAGACACCCTGGACATTACAAAGGATATAACAAAGTTGATTAAAGAATCTCCAAGAAGGGAGATGATTTTCAATACATTAAAAAATGCCCAAAATCTAGAGAAAACGTCAGCGGGAATAAGGGTTTTGTGTCCCACAAGATGGACAATAAAAGCCGACACATTTTTGGGCATGTTGTCAAACTGAAATTCTAAGAAATGTTTGGGATGAAAGCCTCCAATACGTGCGTGAGGTAGAAATGAGAAACAGAATTAGGGGAGTGGCTGCTTATATGTGCAGATTTGATTTCTTCTTTGGGTGTTTACTGAGTGAAAAACTTTTACGTTATAGTGATAATTTGGCAAGGGCTCTGCAGGCTCCAAATATCTCGGCGAGTAATGGTCAAAAAATGGCATCAACGACAATGAGTGCTTTGCAAAGTCTCCGAGATGAAACAATTTTCACTCAGTTTTACGAGGAAGTTGTTGAAAAAGCAAAACAGATTAACATCGATGATCCTGTTCTTCCTGGAAAACGCAAAATTCCTCGTAAACTTGATGATGGGACAGCGGCACATACTTTTTCATCGTGTGCAGATATGTATAGGAAAGATTTCTACGAGGCATTAGATCTGCTTTTAGCTGGCATAAAATCTAGATTTGACCAACCAGGTTACAAGCTTATGTTAATCTTGAAAACCTCGTAATTATGGCTTGCACAGGTCATACGTTTGAAGAAGAATTCAATTTTGTCACGACCCTATATGATACAGATTTGAAGCCAAAGGATCTTCACTGCCAGCTTATAATGTTAAAGACTGTTTTGCCAAAAGACTTTACGCCAGATATACCAAGTGTGGTTGAATTTTTCAGACATTCAAATGAAAAAAGTTTGTTTGCAGAGATCCTCAAAATTCTCAAACTAATTTTGGTACTTCCTGCAACTAACGCTACCAGTGAGCGCTCATTCAGCGCCTTGAAAAGATTGAAAACATCACTGAGATCAACAATGAGCCAAATACGAACAAACAATTTGCTTTTATTGCATGTTCATAAAAATGAGACTGATGAACTGAATCCAGAAAAAATAGTTGAGGAGTTCGTAAGTGAAAGTGAACACAGACTGGCGATTTTTTTGGAAAGTTTACCGAGTACTAAATACCTTATGACTCAGAAATGATTGATAACAAAATGATAAAGATATAAACAAAAAAAAAAGATTTTAAAAAAATCCTTAACACCCCCCTCCAAAAAAAAAACACCCCCCAAACCAACAAACAAAACTTAAAATTAAAGTTGAGGGGTTTTCTGGGAAACTAATTAGATTCTATGTACATAATTAGATTTATGTACATGACGTACACCTCAATGCTTGCACATATATGTGCAGTTATCTTTTTACTAATGGTTTTGTCGATATCACTTTTTTGTCGTAAATTACTTTGGTGTGTTGCCCCTCCCCCCCCCCCCCCCCAAGTGAAATTGCTTCCTACGGGCCTGATCTCCTTCGAAATACCTTCATTTGACTATTGATTTTGGCAAAGTAGCAGTTTCTACCTATTTTTACGTCTTAGGTTTCATGTGACCAATGCACGAGCGAGATTTTTAAACCCACGAGTCCCTGGTCACGTGATGAACGTTCTAACTACCGGACCACAACAACAGATCTTAATGTTTCTACAGTGCTTGATGTTTATACCTCAAAGTAAATTTTATCTGCATCTTAACGTGCAAGGAGTCTACTGTCTGCGTCTCCTGCGGGCTCGGATAGAAACGAATAGTTACTATTTTCTTCTAGTATATGGATTAGCAAATACCAATATATTCCTAGTACTTACTTCCTAAGAATGGGTCGTAATATACTATCTTTACATCAGTCATACGTTGACCCCGGATTTACAGGTATATCTTATCGGGGATAAACACTTTTTTAGGTTTTACAAATTATTATAACCAATAATTTATCTTAAAATCGCATACATGTAATTACAATGATCATCTTGTTCATCTTTATACAGATCATGCGCTATTTAATTAACACTAGTAATCACCAAAGCGCTTTTAGATATTCAGGTAACACTGGAAAGGACAAAGCCTCCTGCGCACTTCTAACTTCACCACAGAATAAGCGTGCAAATGGGCATCACATGGGACGCAGTTTTAATTTATCTCTTCATAATACCAAAGAATTGCAGGTTTAAGAGTGGAATCTTTTCATAACTAACACAAAATAGAAGACGGGCACCTGATGTGCGTGTATGTTCTTCAGTATTACTCTTTCTTGCGTACAGTTTTTTTAACACTTAAAGCAGAAATTGGCTCTAGAGAACTTACATTTTAATGGACAGTATTTTCGGAAAAATCGTCGTTGTAAAATATCACTTTATTTGCTTAATTGAAAAAAAAGACAATAGAACATTTCTTTCCTCCAAATGCTGGAAGTACAAATTCATTGGCAAAAGTAAGAAAATATATATATATTAAAAAACCCAAACAAGTTGCATAATATTTTGAAGTAGCTACTCCTCTGAAAACTAATCTAGATGTTTTACGCATATTCAGTTAAAAAAACAACAACAAGCAAATCATTTTCTGAATGGTGAATATAACGAACTCCTATAAGGAATAAAAAATAAAGAGTTTGACAAACACAGATCTCTGGAAATACCAGAGGTGGGACCAGTTTCCTAGGAGCAAGCATCCCCTGTCGACCGGTCACACCCCCAGTGAGCCCAATGTCTTGATCAGGTATACAGTAATCCTTCTTAATTGCCTGATCCAATACTAATAGTTTACATAGCTCATAACATCAGTATTGCCATGTGAAAAGGGCAATTTTAAGCACTAAGAGTGTGACAGAAATAAAATTTAATACAACTATCAGAGTAAATTTGCTCAAAGGCCGTAACCGTCGAACATAGGCCTAAATTTAGCAGCCCTTCACCGGCAGTGGTGACGTCTTTATATGAGAGAAAAGTTCTCGAGCGGGACGTTAACCGATATACAACCAATAACTCACATAGATACGCCATTAGATTTTCGTGAAGTGTCAACAAAGTTTTATTAGCTCAATGTCATATTTGTAAGTGGAGATTCTTTAACATGAGATTGATCACTGTTCTTATCTTCACCTTGCATGCCAACGTAAATGTTGAGACAGAATATCCGTTTTTAAAGAAATATGACCGGTCAACAGGAGATGCTTACTCCTCCTAGGCACCTGATCCCACCTCTGGTATATCCAGGGGTCCGTGTTTGTCCAACTCTCTGTTTTGTATTGCTTATAGGAGTTATGAGATTGATCACTGTTCGTTATCTTCACCTTTCGTGAGGGTATGGGCTGTGTCGCTTCACGCCAGCATACTTCATGAAGCGCATGCGCGGTTCATTCATTGTATGCTGGCATAAAACGTTGTAGTTCATGCTATCATCTATTTTCAAAACAGAAGTTTATTACATATATTTACATTCTACGTTCAATTTTGTCTGAAATCTCAGTCATTTAAAATAGACACACAATATGTAATTTGTATTCACACATTCAGTGCGGTCATGAGAAAATGGATGTCTTGACAATTGGTAGCGATATCAAAGGCAAAAGTATCGGAAATATAAACATAAAACCATATCCGAAAGACTGACGGAGAAACTGGGATCGAAAATCCAACCTGGTCCTTTCCGGTTGTGAACCAAGCGCCTTGAACACTACGCTACCTGGACCGGAAGTCAAATACTGGACAATAATTTTTCATTCTTTTGTGAAAGCAGATGAGATTGATCTCTTTTCTGGTGTTTATCGGCTACAGTAAGAGCCAGATTTACTCAAACACAATGTTGATCCTCCAAAGTTGGACATGAAGATTTCAAAATTTCTGAGCAACATGTACTTGACCAGTAATAATATGCCAATTTCTGTCCAATGGTTCCGATCAATCATCCAAAAAAATTCAACTTGAGGAATAATTGCATAAACAATAATGAAAATTAAAGTCCCAGATTTACATGTAGATAAGCTTACCTTATATTTTATATTTGAATGCCTACATCTGAAAAATTAACTGTCACACCACACCGGTTTTGGGTATTAGAAAGAGATGGTATTTGTTGCAATGAAATGAAAGTATCTGACGAAGAACGAGCAACAACAGTTTAGGTTTCCAGTTTAGCATTTGCATCTTGCGTGATGAACAATGATTTACGTATTCTATATCGTAGAATCTGATTATAACATTCACAGTTCTACCCGGAACATAATACCAGCTTTAACAATTTCTATTACATGTACTCGTAAATAATCTTTTTTTTTTTTTATTTAAAGTTTACAAGGTGCGTGTTTCTAGCTGAATATCTTTTATAAATGTGTTGTGCACGTAGATGAAAAATATAACTAACAATCACCTGCAATAGATGCAAAATTCCTTGTTTTGTGACTTAATGTGGATAGGGTAATTGAATTCTGAACGCTGGATTAATTTCCCACCCACTTTATAAGGGAGATTTATGTGCGTCCGCTGTATTGACCTGCGCCTTGCATCGTGGAATGCTTTTATAGAAATATCGTCGTTTGTGAGTATTTATGCACATGAGCAGCGATAGGCTCCATCCTCTTTTAATCGATCGTGAATTACCAAAGACTTAAAAGGTGTTCTGAAATTTGTTACATAAATTTATGATTATTACTACAGTGTAACAACTGATGTTTAAAAAATCCACGTGTGTACTGCCGATTCTAATACGGTATTGAGATATCATTTTAATGAAGAATTTTATTGAACATATTTATCTAGCTTTAATTCGCTTGTCATTGATTTCGCAGTAGACCTATAAATGAGTTGTAACGAGCATTGTATAATCTCTATAACATATTTATGGTATCAACTCTAATGTTATTGCAATATGAGAAATAAAAAGCTGATTAATTATTTAGATTTGGATTGGGAAAGTAATATACATTATCCATTCCTTAGTAAAATGACTAAAAGGTTAAGATAACGAAAAGTGATCAATCTCACAACTCCTATAGAAAATACACAATAGAGAGCTGGGAGAACACGAATCCCTGGATATACCAGAGATGGGATCAGGTGCCTAGGAGGAGTAAGCATCCCCTGCCGACCGGTCTCGCCCGCCGTGAGCCCTATATCTTCATCAGGTAAACGGAGTAATTTGTAATCAAAAGCAATGTGTAAATAACAGCTGAAACTGGTATAAAACAAGTCAGACAGCATTTTACACAAGCATAGGTTGTATTCGTACTGAGATCGTTTTAATGACCATAAGATTTCCAAAATGTTGATTTTAAACGAGACTGTTAAAACCCCTGCAACAATCACCAATATATTTTTAGTAGTCTGCTTTGATTTTAAAAACTAATCATACACAGAACAAACTCTTGCGTGTCGTATCAGTTGAGGGATATAAGCATTATATGCAGGTGATAATAGAATATACATCTACATATACAAGTTAACGATGGAGAATCTGAAATCATCTCGTTTTTCATAAAGTTGAGATTTTAACTTCTATGTTCAATAAAATATTTAACTATGAAGCAGACGCGGAAGACTCTGACATTACTTAAATTCATGTTTATTATCATATTTTTATTTCTAATTTGGTATTCTATTCATAATTATTTGTAAATGGATGATGACGCTGGAATAGATATAAAATTTGCTGTCGTTCAAATTCACGTGATGAAATATACAATTAAAAGTCCGAGACAGCATGGAGACACTTTTAAATTCCAGATGATCATCCAAGCGCAGTTGTGAGCACACTGATCCATTTAAATTGTTCAACATGTCAGCATGGAAATGATTTTATCGATAAGTGTTTTAAAAACATGTGATTAAGATGTAGAATATAGCTGTAGTGGTTTTCTTATACTTAATTTCGATAACAATAACAGCATTTTCTAATTACGAAGACAATAGATAAGCCTGTTCTAATGAGCAACATTATTAATACCATGAAAGTCGGATATCAAAATTCATTTTCGATAACACTTCGATAAGCTTAATCCCTATTACTTTGAGGATGTTGATAATGTACAGAATATCCGGAATAGGTGGTCTGTATGCTTTTAGAACGATTAGTACAGTGCACTGGTTTGTGGACATTCAAAACATTTCAGTGAGAGGTATTTTCAGCCCGTATTGTTGCTCAGGATCTAAATGTGTTGTAGATGGATTAAACGTATATCGTTTGTGATGGCGAAAGAGATTATTTTGCATTAAAAATAATAATCCCAAAATATGAAGAGGAAAAAACCCAATTTTAAAAGTTTTTCATCGAGATTTGTATATTGTTCTCTAAAACTACACCTCAGAAAGTACATTTCACAACCCATTTGGATTAAGACGGAAAATGAGATTCTCGCCCAGTACATTTAAACCATATAGGAAGAGAGAATGAAAGCAAAATACTGTCCTTTAGCTTGGTTGTACGATCTCTACATTAAGTCGTGTAGTTTGTTTCATAGATGAAAGATGAGGATAACGAACAGTTATCAACCTCATAACTCCTATAAGCAAAATAAAAGAAAGAGTTGGGCAAACAAGGACCCCTAGATATACCAGAGGTGGGATCAGGTGCCTAGGTGGAGTACGCATCCCCTGTTGACCGAATACCCCAGTATATTGTTTTTGTTCATATGAATTATTTGCATTGTCTAGAAATGTTTGTTGATGAAAGTAACGCATATATCTATCATGCAAGGTGAAGATAACGAACAGTGATCAATCTCATAACTCCTATAAGCAATACAAAATAGATAGTTGGGCAAACATGGACCCCTGGACACACCAGAGGTGGGATCAGGTGCCTAGGAGGAGTAAGCATCCCCTGTTGACCGGTCACACCCGCCGTGAGCCCTATATCCTGATCAGGTAAATGGAGTTATCCGCAGTCAAAATCAGTGTGCCAAGAACGGCTTAACAATCGGTATGAAACACGTCAGACAGCATTTGACCCAATGAGAGGTTGTATTGACGAACTAGATCGTTATAACGACCATAGAATATGCGAAATGCTGACTTCAATCGAGACTGTTGAAATCCCTGTACCATCAACTTGTTTGTCAATAGCTTACCTCGATTTAAAAACTGACTATACCCAGAACAAGCTCTTGCATATCAAATCAGTTGAGATATATAAACACCATATGCAGGTGATAATGGAATATTGCTACACAAATATGGGAAGTTGACGATGGAGAAGTTGAAATCATCCCGTTTGTCATACAGTTGAGTTGTCAGTTTGCCGTTAATGTCTACTTTCAATAAAATATCTAAGTATGAAGCAGAAGTGGACGATTCTGTGGTGTCCTTTATTTCGAGCTCACAGAGATATATCAAATCGACATATGAATGAAAGCTATCAATGTTAATAGACAAAACGTCATCGATATATCTAAAAGTCGAATTGAAGGTCACAGCGAGAGATTTATTTTTCTCACGTAGAATTTTTTTTTAATAAATTCTGCTTCATATGAATATAAAAACAGGTCAGCTAACAAAGGAGCACAATTCGTGCCCATGGGAATTCCAACAGACTTAATGAGTGAGAAAGTCTGGACGGGACGTAAAAAAAAAAAACAAGCATTATTTACCTTAATATAGTCCGATATATGATCTCCATTATATATACTTTGATATCCTATGATTTTCATTTTTCACCTGATATCTTCCAATTGATTATCCGCATCCCCTACCTTGATATACTATCAATAATTTTCCTTATTCACCTTTAAGTTTATATCTTCCGATGACTGAGTTTGCTACACAATACCGAAGGCAGATCGAAGACGAATGCATATCGTGACAAAGCGTTACGAACGCTACATATACATCTAAGGTGAGTACAGTAAAATATATATGAAGGCGATTTACGAGCACCCACCTATTAGAATTACGTATACTTGACTTTTTTACAAACAGACAAGAGGCCCACAGGCCTTATCGGTCACCTTAGTACTATTGAAAAAGTATCACTACTCCCAAGGGCTATGACATCTAGAAACAAAAAATATCTAAGTAGCTAAATTCTAATGTTCAGCAACAGAATAAAACAAGATGTGTTCTTAAAACTTCACTGCCCTCAAAAGTGCATACACTGATGAAAGGCTTTACATAATAACATATGACTAATTTGGACCCATCCTAGAGTCAAAACCCAGGGTTGTGAAATTCACCATTTGTTTTGTACATCCTTTATTGCTATTCCTAAGTATGCATTTAGATTTTATACAGTATCAGCAAACTTACACATAGACACTATATACTAAGTTTGGCCCCATCCTCGGGTCAGAATCCCTGCCTCGGGGGTAATAAAATTTACAATTTTGGTAGGTCTTCCTGCTGGAGAGCTACATTATTGTCCATTTAGTTTTTCTTAAACATGCGGTTCTAGAGAAGATTTTTGTAGATTGGTCAATTTTTGCCCCATCCCAAGGGCCCCAGGGATGCAAGAATCCTGAAATTTACATTTTATGTCCCGCTTGATGTAAAAATGCTTCATACCAAAATTAAAAGAATTTGAATGGTCGATATCAAGAAGTTAAAAAACTAGTGTTCACACATTTAATAACTTACCATTTTAGCCCCACCCTGATACCAAACCCCAACCCCCGTGATCATCAAATTTTCTAAATATCCATTTAGTTTCAATTTAGTATCAATAGCACTAAATAAGATGTTATTTAAGTGTTTTACACATAAACACTATATACACAGTGACTGTAGTAAATTTGACCCCGCCCTGATCCTTACCCCGGAAGTCGTGAAATTCACAGTTACGGTAAACGCTTCCCGGGAGTCGTGAAATTCACAGTTACTACGGTAAACGCTTCCCGGGAGTCGTGAAATTCATAGTTACGGTAAACGCTTCCTTGCTCATTATAAGTATGTGTACTCATTTTTTAAAAGAACTAATACATTTTCACCATATACATGTAACCATACATGACCACACCCTTGCACAAGAACCCCTGCCCTGGGTTAATGAAATTTACAATTTTGGTAGAAGCTTCCTTGCTCATCATCATTATATACTCACTTTTCTGCTAGATGTCCAGGAGTAAAGGATATTTTAAAAGAAATACATCAATTTTACAGTTTTTACCCTAAAATCAATGCCCTTATGGTGGGGGGGGATCATGAAATTTACAATTTCCGGTCTCCTTCACCTACAGATGCTACATACCAAATTTGGTCAAGATTGACCAAGTGGTTTCTGGGACGAAGTTGCTAACGCACGACGGACGCAGACCAATAGCAATCCGTCACCTGAGTGACACAGGTGACCTAAAATTGGACATGGTCATAATCCCGTACGTTTTATATATGCAAAATCAAAACGTTAAAAATGATTCAAAAGAATGCGACGAAGATTAATTTTTAAAAAGTGTGTTATGTAATCATTAAACTTTCACGTGTTTGTTGAAATCATGGTCTTATATTTGCCATAGAGCATCGGTTTGAAACATGTATCTTCATCGACAGAATGTGACACTGATATGGAATGTTCCGAGTGCGAACTTAATTATTAAAAAGATAAACACTAAGTTACTATTTAAAACTCGCCCTCTAGGGAATTACATTAAGCCTGATTAGTGGCATAAGTGTTAACTAAATCCCTCTCCATTAAAGCATTTTAATTAACTGTTTGCATGTCAGAGACGCGTTGACAGACGACTATTTGCTAAAATGGAGGCAGTGCTGTATCATATTTGATTTCTAAAGTGATAACCTTTTAGAGATGTAACAAAATATAAACAATACTGATATTCGTTTTGCATGAAGTGGAAATAACGAACACTGCTTAATCTCATATACACGTGTATCCTATAAAGAATCCAAAACAAGCGCACCGCTATCACCTCTCAATGTGTTTCCATGGGGATCGGGGTTAAAATATATCCTCAGTACCCCCTTGCTTAACGTTAAGTGCGACTAAATGGGGCGGTCCCTCGGATGAGACCGCAAAAACCGAGGTCTCGTGTCACAGCACGTGTGGCACGATAAAGATCCCTCTCTGCTCAAAGGCCGTAAGCGGCGAGCATAGACCTAAATTTTGTAGCCCTTCACCAGCAATGATGACGATTCCATGTGAGAGGAAAATTCTCGAACAGAATATTAAACAATATACAACCAACCCTCGCAATATGAAATAAATCTTTATAAATGCATTACTAAAGCATAAAAGTAACGAGACCAAACGTTTCTATGGAAAATCAGGACGGATTAATCCAGATGTTAAGTGCTGTCTGACGTGTTATTAGGCTGTCCTTTACACAATGACTTCGACTACGGGTTACTCCGTTTACCTTATCAAGGAATAGGGCTCACAGCGGGTGTGACCGGTTGACAGGGGAGGCTTACTCCTCCTTGACTCCTGATCCTTCCTCTTAATTTTGTATCTTCACATTTTTCATGTGTTATGCATTTCAAGAGTAAGTATCTTGTAGAAACTCTCACTTTTTCTCTCTCTCAAGAGAGCAATTTTTGTATCATAAAATGAGATTGTATTGACATACAGGTGGATTAAAACCATTTTGTTAATGCATTATAGGGTCTGTTGTTTGTGATCAATACAAGTTATTGACAGCTGTATACTCCCGGTGTTCTAAAAATAATATCAAGTAGATGAAACCCCGCGCAAGCGCGGGAAATCACGGTTAAATAATATTCCATAGTGCAACGACTTTAACATGAAATTGTGCGTTTGAATTGTTGCGCACATGAATTGAATGAACGGTATCTTTAATTCAAATGAATTTAAGGGGGAAAAAATTGAATGATTGTGTGTATTAGTTGTTTTTTTTTTATATTCATTGATATCATATACAGTAAATAAAACTTGATTATTTAATATTAGGAAGTCACTTGGAGCTAGGAGTAAACATCCCCGTTGACCGGTCATATCTGCCGAGAACCCTTTATCTTGATCAGGTAAACAGGGTAATCCGTTGTCAAAATCAGGATGTACAGAACGACCTAACAGTGGATATGAAACGCGTTAGATTGCAGCAGCAGTCGATCCAATGACAGTTTGTATTTACAAAATAGATCATCATACCATCTGACGTGTTTCATAATTAGATAGGACATTCATTACATACTGATTTTCACTACGGACTACTCCGTTTACTTGATTAAGATGCAAGACTTACAGCGGATGTGACCGGTCAACAGGGATACTTATTCCTCCTAAGCACCTGTAGTGTTTCCAGGGGTCCGGGTTTTTTTGTTTTTTTTTGGTCAAATTATATTTCTGAAATCATGTTTTGGCTTATATTCAAGAAAATTTACTTCTGTTTTAATATGCTTAGAAGACAGTTTATGAATGTAGTATTGGTACCTGCACCGCGTCTTATTAGGTCACCTGAATTCATTCAGGTGACCTATTGCTATCTGTTTTTGTCCGTCGTCGTGCGTTAACATTTGAACATTTTCAGCTTCTTCTCTGAAACCCCTGAACCAATTTCAACCAATTTTGGCATATAGCATCTGTGGGTAAAGGGGAACAAAATTTGTGAAATTCGTGGTCCCTGCCCCCCTGGGGCCTGAGGGGTGGGGCAAAAACCATCAAAATGAGTGTAATTTTTAAAAATCTTCTTCTTTACTCCTGGACATCAAGAAGCCAAACTGTGGGCATAATTATAATGAGCATTGAGCCCTCTACCAAAATTGTGAAATTCATGGCCCCTGGGGCAGGGGTTCTTGTGTTAGGGGGGGGGCTCTATTGGTCATATAGTGAAAATGGCAAAAACCATCAAAATGAGTGTAATTTTAAAAAATCTTCTTCTTTACTCCTGGACATCAAGAAGTCAAACTGTGGGCATAATTATAATGAGCAATGAGCCCTCTACCAAAATTGTGAAATTCATGGCCCCTGGGGCAGGGGTTCTTGTGTTAGGGTGGGGCTCTATTGGTCATATAGTGAAAATGTAGAAATTCTTTGAAAATCTTCTCTGTCTCTGGGTATTAAGTAGACAAACTAATAGCATGGTAATGATGAGCAAGGATGCCTCTTTATACCCCCCGCAACAAGTTGTGGGGGGGGGTATACTGGAATCGAGTTGTCCGTCTGTCCGTCCGTCCGTCTGTAGACGCAATGGTTTCCGGGCTCTAAAGCATTATCCTTTCCATCTACCGTCACCATATCATACATATGAACTACCCATGGGATGAAGATGTTCCCTATCAATTTTGGGGTCAAAAGGTCAAAGGTCAAGCGCGCTGGACATTGAAGTAGCAATATGGTTTCCGGGCTCTAAAGCGTTATCCTTTCCACCTACAGTCACCATATCATATATATGGACTACTAATGGGATGAAGATGATCCCTATCGATTTTGGGGTCAAAAGGTCAAAGGTCAAGCGCACTGGACATTGAAGTAGCAATATGGTTTCCGGGCTCTAAAGCGTTATCCTTTCCACCTACAGTCACCATATCATATATATGGACTACTAATGGGATGAAGATGATCCCTATCGATTTTGGGGTCAAAAGGTCAAAGGTCATGCGCACTGGACATCGAAGTAGCAACACTCAGAAAAGAGGTAGTTTATACCTATTACCAACACCCTTTGGGAGATTGGGGTAAGCGGGGGGTATTCTTAGTGAGCATAGCTCACAGTACCTCTTGTTAAAATTTGTGAAATTCATGGCCCCTGGATCAGGGGTTCTGGTGCTAGGGTGGGGCTCTATAAGTCATATAGTGAAAATGCATTATTTCTTTGAAAATCTTCTTCTCTGTCCTTGGGTATTAAGTAGACAAACCAATAGCATGGTTATGATGAGCAAGGATGCCTCTTTCAAAATTGTGAAATTCATGGCCCCTGGGTCAGGGGTTCTGGTATTAGGGTGGGGCCCTATTGATCATATAGTGAAAATGCATTTTATTTCTTTGAAAATCTTCTCCTCTGCTGCTGAGTATTAAGTAGACAAACTAATAGTATGATAATGATGATCAAGGATGCTTCTTTCAAAACTGAAATTTATGGCCCCTGGGTCAGGGGTTCTGGTGCAAAGGCGGGGCTGACCACATAGCTATTCAATGTTTCTTCCATCCAAAAGTAAAATTCTTATATTTAAACACAAACCTAATTCAAACATTGGAAGGTTGTTACATGATACTCAGGTGACCTATAAGGCCCCTGGGCCTCTTGTTACATATGAGCTCTTTTTCATGGTACATATCTCAAGTCAATTGGTAGGTCCATTGGGTCGGATATAATGGTCATAATGTAAAACTTATACGGTACCAATTTTGATGCACCAGATGCGCATTTCGACAACTAATGTCTCTTCAGTGATGCTCAACCGAAATGTTTGAAATCCGAAATAACTATGAAGTTTTAGATCTAAATATAGCCAAAAAACAGCGTGCCAAACAAGTGGAGCCAAATTCGTCCAAGGATAAGAGCTATGCATGAGGGAGATGATCCTATATAATGGTCATGTATTATTCATATGGATTATACTGTATATAAATTGTAAGACACATGTCACTTTAATAAACGTTTTGCATGTTTACTTACTTATGCACCAAATTATTCAGAATATCTAAATATTCAATAAAATATATTATATTTTTATGCCGAGCATGATGGCAAAGGAAGAGACCTTGCTGATTGCCAGACCCGTTTTAGATTATATACATACAAATGAGTGAATTGATTGATTAGTGGGTAAAATGATTAAATGTTGCGAAAAATAGATATTTAGTGTCATGGATGCGAAAAAAATATGCTGTTGCTTGATTATAAGATCATATGCACGGCCTCGGTGTTATCCTGCAAGGAAAAAGGCATTTATGCTTTAAGGTAGTTCATTACACCAACATTTTATTTAACGGCTCGTTTAAACAAATATCTCTTATGGAGTATGATTTCACCATCGAAAGAATGATGCAAACTCTCAATTATTTTATCTAAATTCTATATGATTTCCCCCGGAATGAAAAAAAAAAAGTGGTTTGTTTGCAAATAAGATATTCTAGAGTCCAAATTTCGCTACGGTTTGGTGCATGACATGAATATCTAATAAAACATGTCTAAAAGATTCAGATATAAACGTTCTAATTGTTTAGAAAAAAATATTTATGAAAATTGAAAAGGTTATTTGTTAATGAGTTTTAAATCTACAGATAAAATCTTCACAAAACATGTCAGTTAGAAAAGAAATATATTTTAAAAAGAAATGAGCAAATATAAGATATATCACTAAATTCAAACGAGAAAAAAAAGTACCGATCCCGATCACAATTGATAGAAATAACAAAAATAATCATATTGTTGCTAACTGTATGCACTTTTCATCAAGAAATTAGTTTCCTTTAAAAAGTCAATTAATTTGTAAACCATTTTACATCAAGGGAGTGTAGTTTTCTGATTATAATGTTCTCTATAACTACTTTTTTATAACACCGATCGGGGTTGGTTCAAATGGGAAAAATCTTAATATTTCTAAATTTTGACAATTTCATCTCTGATATATCTTTTTTCTAATTGACATGGGTTTTTAAAAAAAAAGATTTTTCCTATATACCAGCATATAACACCTATTATGGCCCAACTCTACCCTCCAGCGTCGGAAACCCACGGTCGGTCGCATTTCCTTTACCTCCCGTGGGACTTAACGCCGATGTTTTTCACATCACTCATTAAAATGCATGACCTTACGTGACCTATCGATAACCAATGCGAATCGTTGTAAATTTTCCCGGAACTCTAAGCGTCACCAGTAATGGCGGCGCCCATGAAAGTGTGTGTTTTGTTGTGCCACTATCAAAGATCGGGCTTACTGGTGTCCTCAAAAACGTCACTTGAATAGTATAACTATGTTCTAGAGTGCCTCAACTTTCACCCAACAGTCGCATCATTTGCGTGCAGCCTTTGTGCAAATAAATTAAATCGGGTATGCAAACTCAACGAGTCAATGTTCACGAAAGTGGACCAGATGAAGGAGAAAGAGGCAATAGATAAGTTGTTAGGTATGCTCACATTTTGAATAAAATTAATTTTAAAAAACAAACTGATAAAGAAGTTCGCACCTAGCTGAAAGCTTTGTAGCTTGTCCAACTTAAACGTAATCAAATTCTTCGCTTCGAAAGCCAAGTTTTTCTGGAATTAGGGGGCTTTTGAATATCACAATAAGGAATGGTAAAGGGACCAATCGCATAAAGCCGAGACACACCTTCCAGCGAAAATATCGGCGTTGTGTTCCACGGGAGGTTAAAGAAGTGTGACCGGTGATGCCTACCCTGGGGGCAATGATTTTACAAACTTGAATTATCATGAAATCAGGAAGCTTTCATGGAAATGCCAACATTTCTGGCCTAGTGTTTTTTGAGGAGAATTTAAAATATGTTTCCTATATATTCCCTTGAAAAACTTTGATCCCCTATTGTGGCCCCACCTTACGCCTGGAGAACATTACTTAACAAACTTGTATCTGCACTTTGTCAGAGAGCTGCCATGTAAAAAAAATTTCTGGCATAGTGGATCTAGAGAAAAAGATTTTACCAGTATTTTTTGTATGTAAAACTTTGATCCCCTATTGTGGCCTCACCCTGCCCCTGAGGGCTATGATTTTAATAAACTTGAATCTGCACTATGTCAGGAAACTTTCATGGAAATGTCAACGTTTTTGGCTTAGTGCTTCTTTAGAAGATTTAAAAAGATTTCCCCTATATATTCGTATGTAAACCTTTAATCCCTATTGTGGCCTCACCCTGCCCCTGGGGGCCATAATTTTCATAAACTTGAACCTGTACTATATCAGGAAGCTCTCATATAATTGTAAACTTGTCTGGCCCAGTGGTTCTTGAAAAGATTTTTAAGGATTTTCCTAGTATATAATTCCATGTAAAACGTTGATCCCCTATTCCGGCCCCATCCCACCCCTGGGGCCATGATTTTAACAAACTTTAATCTGCACTATGTCAGAAAACTGTATTTGAAATTTCCTGGCCCAGTGGTTTTTGAGAAGATTTTCCCCAACATATTTGTATGTCAAACTTTGATCCCCTATTGTGGCCCCACCCTACTCCCGGGGACCAGGATTTTTGACAAACTTGAATCTGCACTATATCAGGAAGCTTTCCTGTAAATTTAAAGTTTCCTGGCGCAGTGGTTCTTGAGGAGATCTTTTAAGATTTACCCTATATATTCCCATGTAAAAGTGTGATCCCCTACAGTGACAACACCCTCGGGGGTCATAATTTTAACAAACTTGAATTTGCACTATGTCAAAAACTTTCATGTAAATTTGAATTTATGTTTTAAGTGACCCCCAACTTCTTTTTGCATATTTGTGATTATCTCCCTTTTGAAGGGGGTATGGCCCTTGCTTTGATCAAACCTAAATCCCCTTCACCCAAGGATGTTTTGTACCAAGTTTGGATGCATTCGGCCAAGTGGGTTTTGAGAAGAAGATGAAAATGTAAAAGTTTACGGACATACAAACAAGAGGCCCATGGGCCACATCGCTCACCTGAGTCACCTTGGTGCATATCAGAAGATTTTCCATATCTATTAGCATGTAAAACCGTAGTCCCTATTATGGCCCCAAACCTACCCCTGGAGGCCATGGTTTTTGCAAACTTGAATCTACACTATGTCAGAAAGCTTTCATGTAAATGTGAACTTCTTTGGCCTAATGGTTCTTGAGAAGAAGATTTTTAAAGATTTTCCCTATATATTTGTATGTAAAACTTTGATCCCCTATTGTGGCCCCATCCTACCCCAGGGGGCCATGATTTTAACAAACCTGAATCTGCACTATATCAGAAAGCTTTCATATAAATCTCAGCTTTTCTGGCTCAGTGGTTCTTGGGAAGAAGATTTTTAAAGATTTTTCCTGTATATTTGTATGTAAAACTTTGACCCCCTATTGTGGGCCCCATCCGACCCCCGGGGGCCACGATTTTAACAATTAAGAATCTGCACTATATCAGGAAGCTTTCATATAAATCTCAGCTTTTCTGGCTCAGTGGTTCTTGAGAAGAAGATTTTCCCTATATATTTGTATGCAAAACTTTGATCCCCTTTTGTGGCCCCATCCGACCCCCGGGGGCCACGATTTTAACAATTAAGAATTTGCACTATATCAGGAAGCTTTCATATAAATCTCAGCTTTTCTGGCTCAGTGGTTCTTGGGAAGAAGATTTTTAAAGATGTTTCCTATATATTTGTATGTAAAACTTTGACCCCCTATTGTGGCCCCATCCGACCCCCGGGGGCCATGATCTTAGCAATTTAGAATCTGTACTATATCAGGAAGCTTTCATATAAATCTCAGCTTTTCTGGCTCAGTGGTTCTTGGGAAGAAGATTTTTAAAGATTTTTCCTATATATTTGTATGTAAAATTTGACCCCCTATTGTGGCCCCATCCGACCCCTGGGGGCCATGATCTTAGCAATTTAGAATCTGTACTATATCAGGAAGCTTTCATATAAATCTCAGCTTTTCTGGCTCAGTGGTTCTTGGGAAGAAGATTTTTAAAGATTTTTCCTGTATATTTGTATGTAAAACTTTGACCCCCTATTGTGGCCCCATCCGACCCCCGGGGGCCACGATTTTAACAATTAAGAATCTGCACTATATCAGGAAGCTTTCATATAAATCTCAGCTTTTCTGGCTCAGTGGTTCTTGAGAAGAAGATTTTTAAAGATTTTCCCTATATATTTGTATGCAAAACTTTGACCCCCTATTGTGGCCCCATCCGACCCCCGGGGGCCATGATTTTAACAATTTAGAATCTGCATTATATAAGGAAGCTTTCATATAAATTTCATCTTTTCTGGCCCAGTGGTTCTTGAGAAGAAGATTTTTTAATGACCCTACCCTATTTTTAGCTCTTCTGAGCCGAAGGCTCAAAGAGCTAATGCTATGGCCATTTGTGCGGTGTGCGTAAACTTTTTAGAAAAAGGGCTATAACTCAAGAATCCCTTGGCCAATTTTTTTTCAAATTTGTTACAGGGTATCATTGGCCCAAGGGCTTTCATACATACTAAATAGAGGGATGTGACCCTTTAACAAGGGGATATAATCAGGAAAATACAAACAAAAGTAGTGGTTGCTAAAAAATCTTCTTCTCAAGAACCACTGGGCAGATTATCACCAAACTTACACATAAGGATGAGGATATGTTGTAGATTAAAAATTGTTCAAGGCATTACCCTGGGGCAAAGGGCGTGGTCTCAAGGTCACTTCAAAGTTGACCTAAATTTATATTTCCTTAAATCTTTGATATTTTAGTCATTATAAGGACTAGGATCATCAAATTTTGACAGTTGATGCATCTTAGGACCTTGTGTCAAGTTGTCTCAAAAGTAGGTCACGGTGACCTACTTTTTGAATTTTGCAGGTATTTATTTTAAAATTAATTTTGATGCATATCTTGGACACTTTGAAGCCTATGATCATCAAAACTTGTCAGTTGGTGGATCATGGGACCTTAAAATGTGTCAACTGAAAAATAGGTCACCATGACCTACTTTCTGAATTTTATGGCTTATCATTTATAGATATATTTTAAGTTGTTATTTCAAATACCGAGAGGTTTAGAATCATCAAATCTTGTAAGTTGATGCATCTTGAGGCCTTGAAACATATTTATAAAAAAAGTAGGTCACAATGACCTACTTTTTGAATTTTGCAGATATTCAAATTTCACATTTTCAATTTTAGATACATATTTTGGGGACTGTAAAACCTAGGATCATCAAACTTTGTCAGTTGATGGGTCTTCAGTCTTCGGTTTGTGTCGACCAAAAAATAGGTCACCGTGACCTACTTTTGGTATTTGACAGCTAAATTACTATATTTCAGACACTATTTGACCTACAATCATCAAACTTTGTCAGTTGATGCATCTTAAGTCTTTGGAGTGTATCGACCAAAAAGTAGGTCACTGTGACCTACTTTTGGCATTTGACAGTTATATTTATATATTTCAGTCACTAATTGACCTACAATTATCAAACTTTGACAGTTGATGCATCTTGAGTCTACGGAGTGTGTCGACCAAAAAGTAGGTCACCTTGACCTACTTTTGGAATTTGACGGCTTTATTTATATATTTCAGATACTATTTGACCTACAGTCATCAAACTTTGTCAGTTGATGGGTCTTGCATGTTCAGAGTTCGCTGACCAAAAAGTAGGTCACCATGACCTACGATTGGAATTTGACAGCTATATTTCAATATTCAGATACCAATTGGCTTAAAATCATCAAACTTTGTCAGTTGATATTTCTTGGGTTCTCAAAATGTGTAAACCAAAAAGTAGGTCACATTGACCTAATTTTTTTGAATTCTTAGGATTTAACTAAAGATTTAGAATACTAAGAGGCTAAGAATAGAAATGGTGGGGTTGTACAATTTATCAGAAGAGCGATTCTAGGCCCTTGGGCCTCTTGTCTTGATTATCTCCCCTTGGAAGGTGGCCTGGCCCTTTATTTTAACAATTTAGAATTCCCTTTACCTAAGGATGTTTTGTGCCAACTTTGGTTGAAATTGGCCCAATGGTTGTTGAGAAGAAGTTGAAAATGTGAAAAGTTGACAGACGGAAGGACGCCGGAATATGGGTGATCAGAAAAGCTCACTTGAGCTTTCAGCTCAGGTGAGCTAAAAATTGATCAGAATAAGTCATTTGAGCTTTCAGCTCAGGTGAACTAAAAAGAGAAAATAGTTTTCTTACATATTTCTTATGAAAATATTTGGAGTAGGGCATTTAGAATGGCCCACAGAGGGACAGCATGTTTAAGATACCACCACATTTACTATGGCTTGTTACTTTTGTCTACTTCGACTTCTTCCCATAGTTTTGAAATTGTTTTCTTGCTACGGTAGACAATAATCAGTACTCTTAAATTTTCATCAAATGAGGGAATGGAGTGATTCTGTTCAACAGCTGTGATTTACCGAACATTTAGTCTTCCGTAATTCAAGTTTTCCATATTTTTGCGTTCGTTGTTACAACTGTTTAAGTAAGACACTATAGTTAGACTCCATGACAACCACTCTGTTCATAATTGAAGACAATACAGGCACATGTGGTATGTATCATTATCCAATTTGTCTGAATGATGACACAAACCCATCCTAAATGTCTTGAGGTTGACGATCACAATGACGTCATGTTTATACACCTAGGTTTCCTTTATATATGTAAAACTTATACGGTACCAATTTTGATGCACCAGATGCCCATTTCGACAAATAATGTCTCTTCAGTGATGCTCAAGCCGAAATTTTCATAAATGTAGATATATTAATAATCGATTTGTACATAGTATTATATAAACTTGTTTATACCTTTCAATGTCTTCTGTTATTTGTGAA